>NW_026652337.1:0-259186 GCF_009828535.3 Hylobates moloch
CACATTTCAAATGGGAAAGAAAAGAAAAAAAAGTAATTGTGCTGTTCGTATTTTCAGGTTAGCATTTCAGAAGATTGATCATAAAGATAAGTTAAAATAATTTGTACACTTTTTGGATGTTGATTAATGCTAGTGCAAATAGTGGAGAAAATAGAAAGCTAATATAGTTTGTTATAGGTATCCTTAAAAAGAAAAAGGAAGTAAGAAACGTAAAGAAGAAATTTAGCTTATGCCATTCTTCTGTTTTGCTTGCTTCTAATTTAGAGTAACATGATCACTAGCTTCATAAACGCAAAGCTCTTAAATCGTTTGCAGTAACAAGAGCATGTTCTAGTGTTGTCAGAACTTTTGTTTGCACCTGGTGTTACACTTGATCACTGAATAATTGAGTGATAATGACTGTTATTTTTAAACTAAAGCATAACATCAGGGGAGGATGGTAAACACAAACCACCCAGCTTCCCAAAGCCAGTAGGGAAAATATTTCTAAGTGTCAAAGCATGGTAGAATTGTTGAAAGTACATGCAGCCAGCTATGTAACCTCAGAAAATAAGACATAGAATGATTTGTTCTGCAGCTTAAAAATTATACTTTTTAGTTTCATAGAGATAGAAAGTTCAAACAAAGAAAAACTAGTAGAATTTGAACACCATGAGCTGGGGTTAGGAAACCATACTATCTGGCCAAACAGTTATTCAGGACCAAGGACAAGGCCATAGGCATGCCTCTCCCCACTTAATTTTTTCTTTTTTCTTTCTTTCTTTCTTCTTTTTTAACATTCATAGCTATACTTGTAAGTTATTCATTTGCTTAATTTATTCACTCAGAAATTAAATTACCTATTGAGTATCAAATAGGTAATGTGACAAGACAGACTCGAGGTCTGTTTTCATGGAACTTATATTCTCTTGGGTCCTTTTTTTTCTTTTTTCTTTTTTTTTTTTTTTGAGACGGAGTCTCGCTCTGTCGCCCAGGCTGGAGTGCAGTGGCACAATCTCGGCTCACTGCAAGCTCTGCCTCCCAGGTTCATGCCATTCTCCTGCCTCAGCCTCTCCGAGTAGCTGGGACCACAGGCGCCTGCCACCACGCCTGGCTAATTTTTTGTATTTTTAGTAGAGACGGGGTTTCACCGTGGTCTCGATCTCCTGACCTCGTGATCTGCCCGCCTCGGCCTCCCAAAGTGCTGGGATTACAAGCGTGAGCCACCACGCCCGGCCTTTTTTTTTTTTTGAGATGGAGTCTCGCTCTGTGGCCCAGGCTGGAGTGCAGTGGCTGCGATCTCGGCTCACTGCAACCTCCACCTCCCGGGTTCATGCCATTCTTCTGCCTCAACCTCCCAAGTAGCTGGGACTGCAGGTGCCCGCCACCATGCCCGGCTAATTTTTTATATTTATGGTAGAGACGGGGTTTCACCGTGTTAACCAGGATGGTCTCGATCTCCTGACCTCATGATTCACCCTCCTCGGCCTCCCAAAGTGCTGGGATTACAGGTGTAAACCACCCCGCCTGGCCCTGGGTCCTTTTGTAGTTAGCTGTTATGTTCTGTTTTTCTTCTTCTTCCTTCAAGGTAATTCCTATCTCCCATATAAATACCTCTTCTTATATTCTTGACCTACTGATCTTCTTCCAATATACTCATCCTCCCATAGCCTTCACAAGCTTTCTGTCTATTTTTGGCTCTATTGAACTTGCCAAAACTGTTCTTATCTCAGCTTTTACAGCCATACAGAGAGAACAATACCTATTTTTCTCATTTCTTAAATGGCTTCTTTTAAGTGTGTTATATAAATGGTTTAGTGGTTAGGCATCAGTTGGGCTCAAAACTCATCATGTGAAGTTAAATTTGTAAGCATTGGCTTCTGATTCATGGTTGACATGATATTCAGAATACAAGGGAGGAAGGGCAATATTGAATCAAAAAAGTGTCTATTTAGGCCCCAATAATTTGGAATTTGTTAAACTTGTACATTTGGGTGGCAGTCTGATAAAGTGGAGCAACATGTATTTGGAGCCTAGTAAGCCAGGATTTGACTCCATTATTTAGCTCCATGTCTTTGTTTACATTATTCTGATTCCCTTAGAAATAAGGAGATAGTAATACCTACCTCAAGTTCATTGCCAGGCCTAATGCATATAAAACATCGAGAAAAATATATGTAAATCTCTTGCTCTTCCTTTTCTGCAGTGGTCAATGACGTTTAATGAACGAAACCCAGAATACTTCTTTCTGTACAAATATTTAGAGTTTAACTTTTCCAAGCCAAGATTTCTGGGAAATAGAGACATACTTTCAAATTATCCTAGATATCTTGATCATTCCATTATGGTTGAGAAACTTTTATATAAATGGTTTAATACAGGCCTCCCATTATTATTTCTTGAACTTCTAATTGAGGAGTAACATATATAAAATGAACAAATCATAAGTCTACAGTTTTAAATTCACAATCACTAGATATTTTTATTTTTAATGGGTCAAATAAGCAGTGAACATCCCCTTATTTTAAAAGTTTGACATTTAAAATTTTTCAGTTTTAGATTGGCCTATCTCAATTCTAAGTCACTCTGCTTTTATTCAGTAGAGGTTTAGCTTTAGATCTCAAGTAGAAGCAACACAGAAAAATCAGGTCGCTTTTACTTTGGAAAGGAAACTAACATTTATTCAGCCCTTATAGGATTGTAGGTACTCTGTTAGGAACTTTGAATATATTATCCCGTATTAACTATAGGAGACTTTAGGTTTTAGTGTATTTCCAATTTCCATCTCATCTAGATTTCTATAATTTTAATTCATGCCTTTACCCTTGTAACAGTTCCAGTTGCATGAATATTTGGGAAGCAGAGGCCTAGTCCTAGAGATTTCTGTCCATTGAATATGCAAAGAGGAAATGATTATCATCTTTGTGATGAATATACCATACATCTCCAGTTATAACCCAGATGTTTCTATAACACAGAAGTAACATTGTATTACCTGTTGTTTGGAAGATGATGCCATTAATTGTGATAGCTCTGAGAGGGCATGAGAAGCACTGAACCAGTTGCCTTTTCTACAGCCTGTGCCCTTAATATTGTTCTTTGAGTAAGGTTGTGATTTATTCAGCCTTTTGTGTTGGTGCCTGGACTTCTTTTTTCTTAAGCTCCCCAAAGAGTCAGTTGCTGTTTGTTTGCATTATAGCTCTTCCTTCCTTGTGTTCCACCGCAGTGGTATGCAACGTGACATTATGTACTTACGTGTATTTTGGCATTGAAAAAAGAAATCTGATCAGCTTTTGGATGTGAAGAATGGCATTATTTATTCTTTTCCCTTAGGTTGCTCACACCATGTTCTCTAGCTCTTTCCTTCCCCTGCAAGCTCACATCTTAACACTTCTTGGCATTCACTTTGTTTAAGCCTTCTTTTCTTTTTTTTTTTTTTTAATAACATGCCAGCCACATTCCTAACTCAGAGCTTTTCCATTGATTCTTTCTTCTGCAAGGAATTCTTTCCCCAGCTCTTTGTAAGGCCAGCTCCTTGTCATTTGTGTCTCAGCTCAAAAATGTCACCGCTTCTGAGAAGCCTTTCAAAAGTGTGCTACCCACCAAGTCATTTTAAGTGACATAGTCTTATTTTACTTCCTTCATCTAATATTCTTATTTATTGCCATCCACCTTTGCCTGTCCCCAGTCACCAAGGGCATGGACTTTGGCCTCTTTTGTCACTAACTGCATCTTAAGCACATAGAATGTGCCTGGCATGGGATCATGAATATGGCATTTGTTGCGTGAATGGATGTATCGAGCAGCAACTATGCTATGAGTAAATAGAAAACAGAGGTTCACGTTGGTTGGATTATCTCTGGAGTCAAGTTCTGGGTAATAGAGCATTTTGGGTTGGAATCGTTTTGAACATTCAATCTGTCAGCTTCCTAGTTTTTCCTTTGAAACCTCCTGGTACTTGGTCAACTATTTCTGGGGCAAATTTTCATCCCTTTGATTCAGGTAAAACAAAATTCCTTTGATTCAGGTAAAACGAAATCCATTTGAGCCAATATTTATATGTCTTTAACAGAATGTGTCTTGATTTTGAGATAGGGTCATAAAAAGTATCTTGCTATCTTCATGGGCAAACTATCTTAAAGATGGACCTGCAAATACAGTCAAACAAACATAAACCACAGGGACGGTTCCTCAGACTTACTCTGGGGGGGGCAGATATGACAGGATTGATCATTTTTAAAATTGGGGAATAGGCAACGTGGTGCTTGAACATGGAATATCTGATTCCAAGTTCTCTTGCCCTCTGTGTTCTGCTAGTTCCCTCAGGAGTTCTGAATATGTCCATTTAGGCATTTCCCGTACTGCTTTAAGTGTTCTTTGAAATTATAAAGGCAAACATGACTTTACATTAAATATGTTTTCTCCATGCACTAAACTTTCAAGTCATTAGAATATAGGCTAATGGTTCTCAAACTACTTGTTTTCTGACTCACTCTTCAAACTATTGCTGCCATCTTTCATGGTATATTCCTACTTTTTTGGAACTATTTGGGTTAGAATTCTCTGCATTCATTCTTTCCTACAAACACACATAAAGAAAAATGTAGATTTTTTCCTCATAAAGAAGCACATGCTTCACAGGAGAAACAGAATATCCTAATCTGTAAATACTTCGCCATCTATTTTTAGGACATCGTATAGTCACTCTTCTTTGGTATTATGATACAAATGTGTTTTCAGTAGGCCTTACTGTTTCTTCCCCTGCCCGAGATGGAGTCTTGCTCTGTCGCCCAGAGCTGGAGTGCAATGGCACAATCTCGGCCCACTGCAACCTCCGCCTCCCAGGTTCAAGCAATTTTCCTGCCTCAGTCTCGCGAGTAACTGGGATTACAGGCGTGCGCCACCACTCCCGGCTAATTTTGGTATTTTTAGTAGAGACAGGGTTTCACCATGTTGGCCAGGCTGGTCTCTAACTCCTGACCTCGTGATCCACCCACCTCGGCCTCCCAAAGTGCTGGGATTACAGGCATGAGTCACCATGCCGAGCCAGCTTTACTGTTTCTCTTTGAGTATCCCAGACTCTCAGGTTTTATGGGATGCACTTGTTCTAATTAATTATAATTCATATTGTCATGTCGATGCTCAGATGGTCACAGCATGACCTGCGGGAGTCCCTTTAAATGTCCTCTTTGGTCCCCTTAGCATTACCTCCAGGCATTCCTGAAAGCACTGTTGTTTTCTGAGAACCACAAGTTCCAGTGGATCTTGATTTTCTCATGACCCAGTACATGGAGTCAGCTATTCTCTGAGGAGCTCTGATTCCTTTGATAGAGCGTAGTGGCATCCAAAATTTAGGTGCTCCACATGATGTCAAGCTGTTCCATTCAAATGCTTCTGGAAGGTAGAAATGACTCCCCGGTTAGTTCATTTTAGGGAGAGAGCTAGAAGACAAATTTTCTTTTTCTTCTTCTTCTTTTTTTTTTTTTTTTTTTTTTTTTTGAGACAGGGTCCTTCTCTGTCTGTTTCCCAGGCTGGAGTGCCGTGGTGAGATCTCGGCTCACTGCAACCTCCACCTCCCAGGTTCAAGTGATTCTCTTGCCTCAGCCTCCTAAGCAGCTGGGATTACAGGCATGCACCACCATGCCCAGCTAATTTTTGTATTTTTAGCAAAGATGGGATTTCACCATGTTGGCCAGGCTGGTCTCAAATTTCTGACCTCAAGTGATCTGCCTGCCTTGGCCTCCCAAAGTGCTGGGATTACAGGCGTATGCCACCGCAGCTGGCCAAGACAAATTTTCTTTAAGGTCATGAGTTTAAACAGCTATTTCCAATTTAAATCCAGCATTACTAAATCCATTTTTATTTTGTTCTAATGTAAATTTTTAGTATCTATTTCTGCTGAACATACTCTAGATTTGTAAGACCCTGGTCCCAGATATTACTTTGATTCATTTCTCTAATCTTTATGTCTTGTCTATCACTTTATTGTAATCACTTTATTGACAAACAAATATTTTGAGATTATTCAGGCCTATTCTAAGAGAAAGGGGAAAAAAACAAATAAAACACCTTGCCTTTTGTCTTGTAAGTAGCGGCATTTTTTTTTGTTTGTTTGTTTAACAGCAAGGCTTATATCATTGTTCTTTCCCTTGGAAATGCAACAGATATTTTTTGAGGTATCAGAAGCGGGGGCAGATTTCCAGGGAATGAAGAATAGAGCTGATCTTGTACTTAGAAACCCCCTCCTCATTATTACTAGCAGCAAATATCTCTGGTTTCTGGTAGGGGCAGGACTGAGGGCCCTTTTAGACTCATCTCTTGAATACCATGACTTGCCATTATTGTACTGGCCTGAGAACCACTGCTCTCGGTCTTAGACTTTGAACTTGATAATTCAAATCTAAAGGTTAATTACATTAGTGAAGCTACTAATATCAGTCATTATGTTTAATAAGTTGGTATGCTGCAAGCCTGTTTGTTTTAACCAATACCTAGCAATGAATGTGTTTATATGTGTTTAAACATTATGCCTGTTTGTGTGTGCACATGTACACACATACGCATACACATTAGGCCACATTGCATCATCTGGAGGAATTGTGAGTGGGTGTGTGTGATTGGCAAGTGTGAAATTGAATTTAATATGAGATTCTCTGTCTTAGGTAAAATATTTGAAAGAACGTGGATAGAGAAAAGCTGTCTAGCTTTGGAAAAAAATAGCTTATGTGTTTTGGGAGCAAGAGGTCTGAATGTTAAAATTTCATTTAAATGGCAAAACACTTTTAGAACTATGCTGAAGAATTTGGTTTTAGTGGGAAAACTTTAATTTGCCTATAACATGAAGTACAAGTTATTAATTGCACCAAAGATAACATGCTAATTAAAAGGTTCATGCATAATTGTCAGAGGTTAACAGTGCACACTGACAGACTTGGAATAGAAACTAATTATATTATGTTCTCTAAAAGGAGTATTTTTACCCATGAATGTAAGATACCTTATTATAGCACTGTTTTTTCTTAGCTTGGAAAAAAATCTTTTAGATGTTCTTTTTAATGAGGCTGCAATGATAAGCATTCAAACAATGATGAAGCTGTATATAAATAGCTTTATTTGCAACATGAGCTTCCAGTGTAGTTATAATTCTAAATAAGCATTTATTTGTATTTGCAACTTAGAAGAAAGACACTCAAAGTAGAACCTTCCTAAAATTTGTTTTCCTGGGGTAATAAATAATAAATGAATAATAGAGCAACCAGGATTTCTGGAAATAGTCTAATGTTCCTTTTTGAGATACTTTATGAATAACAATCATCTTTTGATTGGCAGTATGCTAGAGATTTGGGCTCGTACACTCTTTTATTGCATTTTATACCTCTGAATTGTTTTATATCTATAATATATAATATATAGCTATATATGTGAATTTAAATTATGAGTATGTTTAAATAATAGTAATAAAACGATCACCTATTTGTCTAACATCCAACTTTGTTGAAAGTTATCAATATTTTGAAGTTCTTCCTGTGAGCTTCTCAATTGCAACTCCCTCCCTTCCTGCCCCCAGAGATAGTCACTTTCCTGAATTTTACATTTATTATTCCCTTGTTTTTTCTTTATATAAAATTTTACCATATATCTCTTTATCCCTTAATGATATATTACTTAGTTGTACATATTCCTGGTTTCTTTATAAGTGGAATGATGTTATATATTTTATTTTCTGACTTGTTTTTCCCCGCTTCAATATTAGTTTTGTAATATTCATCTAAGTGGATGCAGGTATCTTTCTTTTGGTTTGCCACTGTACAGTATTCCATGGTCTGAGTATACTCCCTCTGGACATTTGATTTGTTACCAGTGCTTTGCTATCATGGGGGGGTCCTGCAAACACCCTTGTGTATGCACTCTGTTGCACATGTGCAAGAATTGTTCTCATGTCTTTACTTGGGAGTGGAACTCATGGGTTTTAGGGAATGCTCTCGACTTGGCAACATTGAATTATTTTCCAGAATGGTTGTATGAATTTAATACTCACACCCAGAATGTATCTGCATTATACATTTCCTCCAAATCAGCCTTCATAATAATGTCTCAAGATATTTGTATGATTAATTGACTCTCCAATTAAACAAAGGAAACATTTTCTTATGTAATGGAAACTTACAGGAGTCCTGCTATGATAGCGTATTTCTTTGCTTACAGCACTTAGTCAAAACTGCTCGATATTTTGGATCAAATATTAAACATGTTCAGTAAGAAACCTCAAGCTCATTTATAATATTGTTATAGTTATGCAAACATCACAGCTTAATTGTAATATAGTTCAGTCATCTGATTTACCTTCACTCCTTCCTGGGAATTCTGTTGCCTAACATGATCTGAAGCCATTATTTAATTTCAAATAATGTAATCTAGAAATTCCAAAAAAGAAAAAAAAAACTAGTATTAGGCTTAGTAAAATGTAATTAAGGTCATAGACACACTGTTAAAATTATCTGATGTATTTCATTTCTCAGTATCTGACTTCTGGATTACCTGGTATCTTGGATTAGTCATGGTATTCCTTTGCTCTATTAATATGAAAATAATTGATTAGGTATCTTTTTTTTTAAAAAAGGTTTTTGAAGCAATATTGCTTATTTGTGACTTATTTTGCTTACCAAGCCGTGTGCATACAATTGAGTATGTTGAAGTAAAGATTTCAGTTACCTCCTTTAAGGTTTGCCTTCCTATACGTAATCACAGAAGCACTCCTGATGACAAAGAAGGCAGAGAACTTATTATATTCTTTAAGTCATGTAGCCTGCAGCAGTTCTTTAAAGCCTCTAGTTTCATTTTTTAATGCAAAGATGTTTTTGTGTGTGTGGAGATGGGGTCTCACTCTCACTATGTTTCTCAGGCCTGTCTTGGACTTCTGACTTCAAGCAATTCTGCCTTGGCCTACCAAAATGGTGGGATTACAGGCATGAGCCACCACCCTCTGGCATTAATGATTTTCCTTGTTTGCTATGATACAAAGCAGCCCCCCCCTCTTTTGTCATGGCTCCCTTTCTATCCCCATTCTTTGAATCAATTGATAATCTGAGACATGATCCAGTTCATTCTGTAACTCTGGAAACTTTTAAGATGTAGGTCTTGGTGTATATGTACCCCAGTTGAAAAGTGAAGTGCCAAACATTTTAATGTTACATGTGAACTCTATGGGTCTCTTCACTTTCAGAGTCCATCACTGTTTTGATGTCAGCTTTGGACTGTTTGAGCAGAATTCAGATTTCTATGGGCAACTCTAATCAGGGTTTCCAGCTACTTAAATCCATTAACCTTCAAGATAATCTTTTTTGAGAATTTAACACAAACAATACTACATAATAAATACTAGTGCTTCTTAGATGCAGTGGATGTTGGACATTCTAAGGAGAGTCAGAGGTCTAATTAGGAGATTGTTAACATGTGATTCAATCATGTTTTTAAATCTTTAATGTAATTATAGGTGATATCTCATTGTTGGAGGCTACTCCAATAATTCCCCACTCCAGAATAAGTGTCCTCTTATCTGCACCCTTCCTGTAGCCTCTAAAGAGTCTGAATCACTTCATAAACCTGACCAATAAGCTTGTGGTTATGAACAATTTATGGTAGGGTGCTGGCTTCCATGAATCTGTGGGTTCTATTCCTGTCTAGAAACCCCCCTTCTTTAAAAGAAGGGCCAAGAATCCAGGAGGTCCTTGGGTTGTGCATGCCAGTTCTTTCATAGAGTCTCCAATCTGTCTCCAATCCAATCTGATACATTGCTTGGTGGGTTGGGTTGAGATGAAGACATTGGTTGACTCTGTGTTGATTTCTCACCTTTGAGAGATGGTTTACCTTCTCGTTCTATCCTCTTTCTTCACCTTGGACTTGCTTCCATCAGTTGGGGGAAAATGCTCCTTTTTATCTGTCGTTTGATAGCTAGACCTTTGGACATGTGTATAAAGGAGGATGAGCATTTTGCTGTGTTTCAGACATCAGCCCAGTGAGGCTTAAAACTGAGAGGTGCTTTGTGCATTGGTTTTAGTGTGAGAAGACTTTTAATTGCAGTGCTCCCAAAATATTGGATGTGTATAAAATAGCCTTAGCATTTAACATGATGGCTCTTGTCCTACAATGATTGCAGTTTTTTTTTTTTTTTTTTGAGACGGAGTCTCGCTCTGTCGCCCAGGCTAGAGTGCAGTGGCGCAATCTCGGCTCACTGCAAGCTCCGCCTCCCGGGTTCACGCCATTCTCCTGCCTCAGCCTCTCTGAGTAGCTGGGACTACAGGCGCCCGCCACCACGCCCGGCTAATTTTTTGTATTTTTAGTAGAGACGGGGTTTCACCATGGTCTCGATCTCCTGACCTCGTGATCCACCCGCCTCGGCCTCCCAAAGTGCTGGGATTACAAGCGTGAGCCACCGCGCCCAGCCAATGATTGCAGTTTTGACCAGGAGTGTCAGTTCAGGGCTAAGTTAATAAAATTCATCATTGAATTTCAGATAGGTTTAGATAAAAATTAAGACTTTCCTAGAAATTCTTTTCTTTTTTTGAGACAGGGTCTCGCTCTGTCACCCAGGCTGGAGTGCAGTGGTGTGATCATGGCTCACTACAGCTGCAATCTCCTGGGCTCAATCAATCCTCCCACCTCAGCCTCCTGGGTAGCTGGGACTATAGGCATGTGCCACCACACCCAGCTAATTTTTATATTTTTTGTAGGACAGGGTCTCCCTATGTTGCCCAGACTGGTCTTGAACTGCTGGGCTCAAGTGATCTGCCTGCCTCGATCTCCCAAAGTGCTGGGATTACAGACATGAGCCACTGTACCCAGCCTTCTAGAGATTCCTAATTCTTATTGTGATATAAAATTATTAATTAGTTGAATGTGATTTTGACTATTTTGTAGTTTTTGGAACTTGGGGCTTATCCATGAGGCCATTCTCTGGAAGTCAAAGCAGTTAGGGATTTTTGTGGCAAAATCCAGTCACGAGCTTCATAAAAACCCAATCTAGTGATATTGTCTAGCATCATCTGTAATTATTCCTGTGCTTCCAAATTGTCAATCAGTTTGTTTAATGCTTAGTTTGGTGGCTCTGGCATTCAGAGTTTATTATAGCTAAAGAAACAAGCAAACAAGTAATCCCTCTGAAGAAATGGATTAACCAGATGATTATTTTTATTGGAATGAGAAGTTAACAAAATTAGAGCTATCGGTGGCACAAATTAATCACTATGTGATTCGATTTGATTGCTTTGATTCTTAACTGCGTTGATGACTAACAAGAGAGTAGTGAAATGAGAAGGTTCAGGGAATCCTAGCCAGGCCTTTTCCTTCCCATGCAGTTCTCTCTTTAATGGATCTTCCTATCTTGCTTCTTTAAAAGACCCTCTTCTTGGCCGTGTGCGGTGGTTCATGCCTGTAATCCCAGCACTTTGTGGGGCCAAGATGAGCAGATCATTTAAGGTCAGGAGTTCAAGACCAGCCTGGCCAACATGGTGAAACCTGTCTCTACTAAAAATACAAAAATTAGCCAGGCGTGGTGACGCAGTCCTGAAATCCCAGCTACTTGGGTGGCTGAGGCAGGAGAATCGCTTGAACCCGGGAGGCGGAGGTTGCAGTGAGCCAAGATGTGCCACTGCACTCCAGCCTGGACAACAGAGCAAGACTGTATCTCACACAAACAAACAAACAAACAAACAAAAAGACCCTCTTCTTTAAATATATCTCCAGTGACTGCCATTCCATTGGACTTCTTTCATCTCTACTCTCCACTTCCTGAGATCGAGTCCCTTGCCTTGCCTTGCCTTTCTGTCTCATTGGTCCTTTACTTGTCCATCCCATAAGCCCCCAAAAGCCTCCGTTACCCCATCCATGAAACAAACGCCATTTCTTTCATCCTTTAAGTCTCATCTCTGCTTTGAAATGTCACGTGAGCTGGAGGGTGGGCATGACTGTGGTCTCTAACTAATGTGTGTGTGTGGAACATAGACATTTCTCGTTTCTCTTCATTTTAGAGTGTGAACTTTCTTTTTTTTTTTGAGACGGAGTCTCACTCTATCACCCAAGCTGGAGTGCAGTGGCACGATCTCGGCTCACTGCAAGCTCCGCCTCTTGGGTTGACTCCATTCTCCTGCCTCAGCCTCCCGAGTAGCTGGGACTACAGGCACCCACCACCATGCCCGGCTAATTTTTTTGTATTTTTAGTAGAGACAGGGTTTCACCGTGTTAGCCAGGATGGTCTCGATCTCCTGACCTGGTGATCCGCCCGCCTCAGCCTCCCAAAGTGCTGGGATTACAGGCGTGAGCCACCGCGCCCGGCCCTTTAGAGTGTGAACTTCTTATGGGAAAATACCTGGCTCTGTCATCCTCTCCCAACACAAAAATTGTTGCTCAACTAGGAACGGTTGGCATATGCTACCCTCATGTTCAATTTTGCTAAAAGAAACTACTTAATCCCTGGATTATGATGACCTATTATTTATTAAATATCTCATCTCATGCTGTAGTGAATATGAAAGTGATGATTCTTTTGGAGAACAAATACCAGAATATGACAATTGGATTTTACAAACAATGATAAAGCGGACTTCAGAATGATGTATTTATTTAATGTATTTATTTAAACTATCTGACATGATGTACATAGATTATGTGATACATTTTTTCTTGGAAGTATTATTTTATAACATTGAAACTGATTAATTTACAACGTGTATGTTGTTACCATAAACACATTCTTTGGTTCAAATAATGTCTTAAAACAACAGCTCTTTAAAAAAAATTTTATTGCTTATTTTTGGAAGTTGGGGAATAACAAGTTCTATAGAATTTTCCCTAGAAAACCTGTCAAACAGCTTAAATATTAATTATTGGTTCTGATTGCCTTTCCTTTTTGTAATGCATTAAAAAAACTCAGGTTGTACTTTAGCTTGGAAACCAAGGTAAAATTTTGCCATTGCACTCCCTCCTTTCGTTTGCTCATTCATTCAATGTGAGCACATCCTTATGGTGGCGTTATGCTGGGTGTTTTTATAGTATCATTAATGATAATCTAGAAGAAAGTTGATAGCAATTGCTATAATAGTGTAGGTGCAGGGTTATCCATAACTATGCTAAGTGCTGTATGCATGTTCACTTGTGTGGTCCTTGCAGTGAGTGACCCTATGAGGTGAGGGCTCTCAGCATCTTAATTTTACAAGTGAGGAAGCTGGCACCTAGAGATGGCAGGTCAGTTTCCCAAAGTCACACAGCAGTCCTGGAACCCAGTCCTATTTGACTTCATAGCCCAAGACTTGCTGTTTATTCTGTATTTTAATACTTCCCAAATCACTTTCATAAAAACATAATTTTCATGATGGAAAGACCCTAAAGAACATCATCTTTAAAAAAAAGATAGATACTAATAATAATTTAAACCAAGTTTCAGCAAATTACCACCCATGGGCCAGTTGCCTGTTTTTATTAATAAAATTTTATTGGAACACAGTCATACTCATTTGTTTATGTACTGTCTGTCTTCTGTGGTTGCTTTCCTGCTTTTTTTATAGTTGCAACAGAGGTGATATAGTTTGTATAGTTGCAGTGTGTCTGTGGATGACCCATAGAGCTTAAAAGATTGACTATCTGGTACCTTAAGAAAAAAGTTTTTTGACCCCAATTTAAAGTAACTTGCATTGTCATTGTTAGGATTATTCTAGCAAACCAATGTAATACTTAATGCAAGAAGCAATATTATTTGACAGTGTTTTAAAATTTCTAGAAACTGCATTACCTGGGTTCATTGCTCTTTAGGATATCATGGAGTTGGTGTCAAAAAAATTTGTAATATTAAAAAATACTTCCTCTGCTCTCTTAGTTTTATTAAAAATTATATTTCAAAGAACTTTCTGGAATTCTTCATTTTGATGACAAAGTAATTTATTTGGTTGAACTTCAATGCTAATATTTTCTTTAAGACCTTACTGCTTTTTATTAAAAATGGCAACCTGGATCAATGGTAATTTTCCTTTTTTGCTATTAAATTAGTTTCTCAATCTGTGCTTTTTTTGTTGAATATGGATTTTTAGATTTTGACTGAAAACTATTTCCCTTTCTTGAAGACCCATTCTTGTAGGTTTGACTTGCATAGTATTTATTGCTGCTTGTCTTGCTGGAAACTGGCTTTCTGGCTAACATATGAGGACAGACATTTTAGAAATGGAAATTAAACTTGAATCACGGAAAAGTGTGGCTTTTTTCCATCCATGTTAGATTTTCCTCCAATTTTTTCATTTTGAAATCTTATTCCTGAATGGCCATAGCTTTTATTTTTGTGTTCCTGGTGCTGCATACAGCCTGGCAAATAGTAGGCACTCAGGAAGTGCTTAGCTGTTTGTCTTACAGTGCCTACAGGCTTGGAAGGAACTTTTAGGAAACAACGGAGTTGCAGTGTATCAGAAAACTGTGTATTACTAAGCCACCTGGGAAAATGTGGCCACTTTCTCCCTCATTGGCATGGCTCAAGTTTTACTTGGGGGGCGGGTATTTAAAGTACAGGAAACTGTGTTACCCTCCTTCCCTATTCTGTTGCTGCCTTGCTGCAGGTAATTGGGAATGGTGAGAAGAGTCCATCTTAGCCCATCCCAGGAGGGAAGGCAGAAGGAACTTTACTTGTTGACGTGGTTGTCTCTTATAGACCATTCTCGATAGGGAGGCTTCTTAAAAGGAATCTGTTTACATTAGTGGGTTAAGGCAGTACTTTCACTGCTATAATCCACATAGCTCAGGGAGTGAGCATTAAGGTTGGAGAAGAAAATATTAGTAATTCTCTCTCTCTCTCTCTTTTTTTTTTTTTTTTTTTGAGATAGAGTCTTGCTTTGTCGCCCAGGCTGGAGTGCAGTGGTGCGATGTCGACTCACTGCTACCTCCGCCTCCTGGGTTCAAGCGATTCTCCTGCTTCAGCCTCCCGAGTAGCTGGGATTACGGGCGCCCGCCACCATGCCTGGCTAATTTTTGTATTTTTAGTAGCGACAGGGTTTCACCATGTTGGCCAGGCTGGTCTTGAACTCCTGGCCTCAGGTGATCCGCCTGCCTCAGCCTCCCAAAGTGCTGGGATTACAGGCATGAGCCACCATGCTCAGCCCTCTCTATATTTTTATTCATCATTTTTAATTATAATTTTTGGTATCTTCTGAAATACACACAATACATCAGGATGGTGGTAACTGTATGTGTAGTTTATAAATAAATAAACAAACCTGCATACGTTGGAAGTGGGTGCCTGTGTTATTAAAGAGACAGTACAATGGCTCAGAGTGTAGACTTGGAGGCCTGTTTGTCTGCATCATCATGTAGGCTTGGCCAAAGTCCTCAGTTTATTCCTCTGTAGAATGGGTACAGTGATTGTACCTGTCTCATAGGCTGTTGTGAGGAATTAATGAGTTAACATATGGAAAGTGCTTTAAACTGTACCTGGCACATGGCAAGTTATATGTAAGTGTTAACTGTTATTATTTATAAGAAAATCTTTAGTAGAGGTGTGTAGTATAGAATAATTGGAGACTACTTATTTAGCACGTAAGACTTCAAACTCAAACAGTTGTTAGTTCGAGTCCAGACTTTCTTGTGTGTAACTGTGGACAAGTTAGCTATAAATGGGCATGGTAATAATAGTAGCATATTTTACTGACTTAGGCACACATATTTTTCACATTTTAACATGTCTGTAGTTAGATTATATCTTATAATCAATGGTGTCTTAGATTTTATGAAATATGGTAGCTTCTACTTTCTAAGGTTGTTGTGAGGAAGAAATAAGACCATGAATGGGAAGTAGTTAGCATAATGCCTAGAATATAGATGGTGTTTAATAAATGTTAACCGTTATTATTAAGATATATTGGCATATGCATTATTCTAAGAGGGAAATGAGAATGCAAAATGCAGTGACAATAGTTGGAAGGTCTTGATCAGCCTTTGATATCTAGTAGGATTATAGACTTTCACCTTTACAACTCTTGGAATACTCCTGTGGTACCCAGCTTGGGAAATGTGGCCACGTTTTAATATTCTCCAAAAACCCTGTGAAACACTGCTACATGATATTATTGCTTCGTATGATCGAATGCCGATTAACTGTTACCCATACTCCTCAATTAACAGGGTATTTTTTGATTAGAAGTCTGTGCCTGCAGTTAAGGCCTAGGCTAAGAAGATGTGCATGGGATGTACCTGTTTTATTTACATACTCTTTGATTTTTGCTCCAATCATAGTGCTGCCTCCTCTAATAACCTAAATGTTTAAAACACACGAGAAGGAAGCATACAGATATAGAGTAACATTTGATGCGATGTGACTTCCTTTACAGACTAAACATTAATATGTTTTTAAGAATCTCTTAAATATAGCAGAATCTCTTCTGTTTGGAGGAGAAAACCATGATAAGCATTTTCATTTCCAGTATCAGAGCTCCCTGTCTCTGCAGAGATGGAAAACTTCTGGCCAACATAAACGTATCTCTTGTTACATTGGATCAGAAGCAGAAATTTGTAGTTGTCACTTTGTAGCCAGCGACCCTTGTGTTCAGGCCAAAGATTGGTGCTTGTCATGGTTTTCTGCTCATCTCAGATTGTACACTCTCAGAACCTGATGGAGAAGTGACTTGGAAAGAGCTTTTATTAAGAGCTTTGCATCCTTTCCTTGTACCTGGGGTGGCCGGAAAGTCGTTCAGCAGCTTCTGTGTTCATCCTCTGCCTGCCTAGGCAGGTATGTGTTTGAAGCCATAGGGAAAACATATTTTCAGCTCAGTAGAACCATGGCATCCAGGTGAGAGTATGCTGGAGTGGGTCTTAGATCTTTCCAGAGTACTGTGCAGGACACTGGTTTAGAAATAATCACAACTAGTTTTAGCATCCTTGTTATTTAGGGTGAGGGCCAGGTCTAAAAAAAGTCCTTTGACCAAAATCCTCAGGCAATTTTGTTTCTTGTGGATTTGTAGAATCAATCTGGTTCTAAGAATCTGATTCCTGAAGTGATAGATTCTTCATACTTTCCCTAGCATCATCTCATTTATGTTTTTTGTTTGTTTGTTTGTCTTGTATTTATTTTATGAATCAGTGAATCTTGCCTTAATACTGTACTTGAACACAGCTTTAGTTAACGTTTTGAGTATCTGGAACACCTGCCATGAAGAAAAACAAAAGAAAACCTCTCGAATAATTTGCTAGGACTGGGTTTTGCATGTCGTTTCGAAGTAAATGCTGCCTGGCTTCATTTGAGCAGCTGTCTGCATTGCTAAGGCTCTGGTGTGGAGCACCTAATTCCCTTCTGTTGCTTACTGGCTTTCTAATTTTTCCCCTGTGATCATAGTTATAAAACCTAATTTCCAGGGGGTCTTGTGAATCATATTAGTAGCTTTGTGTTATAATAGCAATTTTATATTGCATTGGTATTCATTTTCACTATTACGGAATAATCAAATCAGCACCTCTCTTATTATGCCGTTGAAATAGAAAATAATGGGACTGTAATGTAAAACTGCTAATGTGATGAAACTCGTTCATTGTGTTAGGTTAAGAATGTTCCCCTTTCTTGTTCCAGCTCACTTGAAACTGTGATTGAGGAAGGAAATGGAAAGCATTTCTACATCTGTGATAAGGCCCCGCGTACATCCTTCATTTGAATACGTAATTGTCTTTCGATGGCGCAGGGTGTGCTTGTTCGCGCACTCGGAGGCCTTCCCTGCCACCGTGGCGATGCACAGGAAAGCAGGATATGCATGGACCAGTTTTATCCTGCGGTTTCCCTTTTAATCATGAGTTACATTGGATGTCTCTGTTTCCAGAGGACTTGTTTGCACCCTTTCTTGCTCATGGAGGCCTTCTTCTGGCCTTTTTTAAAACTTGAAGGGCACATTTTGACTACATTGTTAGAAAATACAACCTCCCTCCCACCCCCCACAAAGTTCAGATTTGACAGGGATGTTGGGAGGCAGGTCAAGTGACTGCCTAATGAAGATGAATGAAGAAAATTGCTGGTACCAGGATCACGTGGGGGCTCCCAGCCCAGGTTGTTGCCAAGTGTGATGGAATCTCATCGCTTCATTTATCAGTGTCATATTTGGGCTAAAAGTGAGCAGTAGTGTTCTCATTTTTCCCAGATGGATAGGTCAACTTTAATATTTATTGCTCTTGTATAACATTTGTTTGATGTATTTCCATTAGCTAGGCAATAATAGAAAAGCGGTGGAGAGAAACATAAAACAGTTCCCTTCCTATTCAGTTGAAATACAGTGTATACTAATGTATAACTACGGCTTGAAGTGCCATTGATTTTCCTCCCTTTTGGTTGATGACATGATTGTATATATTAAAGATTCCCATGAAAATAATGGAGAGGCAGCATGAATATCATATACATTGAGAGCAGCTGGCGGGGTAGAAATTGTGTTGTCTTTTTATTTTCGTGATTTGGTCACATAATTGGTGAATTTCTCTTGGCCATATATTAAATTCTTAGCCCAATATCATATTTTAGAATGGGGAATAATGTGCAGTAGATCGCATCATCCTCTGGGTTCTACGGTGAATCTCAGTAAAGCTAGAATTTTCTTCCCATTATAGAGCAAATTGTTTTCAGTTGCTGAATAATGTTGATTTTTTCTTTATATCTTTGCGGGTGAAAAATACCTTGTTATGAAAAGTATTTTCCCCTATGTTTTGAATATATTAAAGATATGACCCTGAACATTTAAAAAAAAAAAAAAAACTGGCTCTGTAAGGACGTCTAGCTCCTGAGATATTAGTTGATGATCACATTTTGCAGTAATCTGAACATTGGGCCATTATTTTGTACTGTGGAATAAACCTAGCTCTTCGTGAGGTAGGTGTTGTCTTAAGTGCAAAGCAAACATCCTAGCCATATGTTTCTATAATTTAAATTAATTTGGTACAGTCATACTGTTAATCTTTAGTGACTTGTTGATTGGCATTTTGCAGACATATTTCTGGAAGGCTCCCAATACCATTTTCTGCAGCCTTTCTGGCAGTAGCAGAGAGCAACATTTCCACAAATTGGAATCTTGTACAGCACTGGGAAGCAAGCCAAGATTTAAATTAGACAATAACCTCTGCTCTGTATATAGCTTCTATTCTTCAGCTGTAGGCAGAGTGATTTGTTTAATACAGTCAGCCCTGTAGCATATAATAGACTGATATATGAGTCACTCCTTGGCAATGTGTGTTTCTTAAATTTATATAGATTGAACAACTGGTTGGTAATGTACTTAGTTACAGTTGTACAAACAATAACTATTAGCAGGGCTGAAACAGGCCTAGAAAGGCTGCACTGGGCTGGTGTTTGTGAGGATCCTGAAGTATTGCTGATTTTCAGAATAATTCCCCTTTTGAGGCTAAGGGAGACTCTATTTCATAAACATGAGTGTGCTTTTTTAGCAAAGTAGCAATAAAAGTTTTATGTTACAGTTTTCTGTTTCTTATTCTCTGTTTGTTTAAAATTGAATTGGGGAACCTAATTTGCTTCAAAAATTAAACTTAACATCCGTCTACATTAGGGGCAAGATAATTTGATTGCAGGGTTTTTGTTTTTGTTTTTAAACACTTGCTTTTTTTTTTTTAACAAAGAAATAACATAGGTATAAATATGTATTTTCCATTTTTTTTTTCCCCAGGTTAGACTGTCATGGGCATTAACTGTTCATGGGTTGAAAGAGATCTTTCTGAACAACAAAGATCTTTTCTTAAGGGAAAAGCTTGTGCTCCAAGTTCAGTTCATGTTTATTTAAAAGATTAAAATCATTAGACCAGATCTCACTTTTTTGTCCAAAAGAAAATTGATTTTGCTTCCCATAAAAGTGGGATCTGAAAGAGGATATTCAGGAATACGCAAATAGAGGCAATGTAGAAATCTGTTTGTGCAGCTGAACAAAGCAATTCTGTTTTTACCGCTGAACATTTACTTAGCCTTGGTGTGAAAATTTCTGAACAGAATTGTCACCTGTCTTTAGAGAGTACTTCTTTTGTAAAGCAAAGGGGATCATTTTGATCTGAAATGTTTTAATGCTTTTTCTTTTTAAACTTCTGCCAACTGGAGCATTTATAAAATAACGTACCCTGTAAATATTGAACAATACAAAGACATCTTTCATAACAGTTTATAGTATGTTGCGTGTGCTCAGTGGAAGCCAGGCAGCAGTTAGTGGCAAATGATATGCCAATCAAAAATTATTACTGCAAGTATAACCTGGTATAATGCAGTATCTTATCTGGAAGTGTCAACTTGATATAAGCCAACTCTTTGTCTTTTAAAGTTAAGCTCTTGTTTGCCCTCAGTTAATTCTGTCTCCCAAAGGCTCATTTGAATTGCATAAAGGATAATCTGCTTGACAGTTTTATACATTTAAGCAATCTTGATTATATGGTATTTTACATGTTTTTTAAGCTTCCAGTTACTGTTTTATTTGGCTTTTAAGTCTTTCGTTAGGAAAGGATGAGAGAAACTGATAGGTAGAATTTGATAGTCTTTCTGTGGGCAGGATTTAGTAAAACTGATATAGCACCTCTTTTTATTACCCCATGGTTCATGATGGTAATATTTGATAATCGTGGATGATGGGGTGGGGGTGAGAGTAAATTCTTGTGAGAATAAATGGAAGAAAATGTAGTATCCAAATTTCATTATACTGAAATAGAGATTTATAGACATCTTTTCCTCCCTCTCAACCATGACTTAATTTGGAGAATTTCTAGATGAATTTTGGGTGAAATTTTAGGATCAAGTGCCTAGTGGAAGAATTTGGAGATTGTATATGTGTTAACTGTACTCTGGAAAGGCATGAGTTGTGTGTTAACACCGTGGTGGTAGTTAAGAGCATACCATCTGGTATTATACAGACTGGCTTCAAATTCTGCATACACCACATGTGCATGTGCTGTGTGATTTTAAAACAAGATACTAAACCTCTCTGAGAGTCTGCACCTGTAACCAGAGGAGAAAGTAATACTTCCCCAATAGGGTTATGATCAAGGTGAAATGTACTAAAATGCCAATAAATGCTACTGTTATTAAGGTCTGCCTTCCCCCACACTTTAGGCCTGGTGAGATTTGAAAAAGTTGGTCCAGGGTGGTAGCTTTAGTACTTACCTTCCTTTCACTAGCAAATTATTTGATAATCGTTAGTGGAGAGTCACATGGCTGTTCTCTATATCCTGGGACGAAATGAATTTAATTTTGAAGAGAATATAAGGCATCAGGGAATCGCATTTTGGGGAATTAGGAAGCTCTTCTCTTTCCAAAAGCACATTCTGGGCTCCCAACTCCTTTCAAAGTTTTATTATGATGTCTTAAAGGTAAAAGGGGTTTTCTTACATTGCTTTATCAATTGATGGGCAACAATTCTGCAAGGTTAGCATCAGTATTGTCTTGTTTTACAGATAAGGAAATGAGAATGTAGAGAAGGACCTTATAAAGAACTTACCTAACCCCAGCAAGTGGATGGGATTTGAACCCGTGTGCCCAAGACTGTAAACCGATGCCGCTTTCACCCACAGCAGGCAGTAAGCCTATTTTAGGAGAGTCACTTCTCCATGGAAGATCTCCCCTACCTGTATGGTACTGAGAATTGTGGTGTAAACAAGCCAATTACTAGCCATTTGACGTAAACTCATACCTACTGGCCTATGCCACAGGTAGATGGTTTGTCACAAAGAGCAAACAAACTGAAAAAAACCTCTGTCCTCTAGAATCATATAATCAGATTGGTGAAATAATTTTGCATCTGATGTAAGGGTGCCGAGTTAATATTTATTGATGGAGAGGCTGAATGAGTGATGTAACCAAATGCAAGCGAATGTAGTAGAAACATCCTCAAAATGTTGAGAGGATGGTCTTGAGTGGAAGTTTTTGTTAGAGAGATGGATTTAATCAGAGACTTGAAGGACAAGAGGGGCACACAATAATCTAACAAATGTAGAACTACTGAGATAGCCTAAAGGATATGGAAAGTAGAAACAAATAAATAGGAGATGGTGGCTCAGTTAGAATACCGTAACAGCTGTTAACAGATAAACCCACCATGTATAATGAGGTAAATGTAATAGAGGTGTATTTCCTGTTCAAGTAGTAAGTTCAAGGTTGTTCTGGTAGGCAGTGGAGGAGGGACCCAGGCCAGTGGAGGCCTTGCCATATTGTCTTAAGTTCGAACACCCAATTGGGGTGGAACGGGACATAGAGAAGGTGGAGAAGCCACACCTGCTCAGCTGCTTTGGCCTGAAAGTGAGACACATCCTTCTGCTCACATTGCACTAGTAAGAGCTAAATTGCCTGCCCCCCAACCCGCATCAAAATGCAAGGGGGTTGGAAACAGCCCATAATTATATATGATGGTAAGAGGAGCATGACTCTTAGAAAATAATTAGCCTAGCTGCCACATATGACAAGCAGATTTGTTTGTCAGTATTAGAAGATTCTTTGGGGAGCTGGAAGAAGAGATAATAAAATTATTATTACAGTTGTGGGTGAAAGGGTTATAGGGGAGTTTTGGATTATCAGTCAGAAAATATCTGTTCTCCTAAGATATGAAATTCAAGCCTTTCAATATTAGTGAAGATAAATGTTTAAAGAGCATGTACCCACAGGGAGAATTATCAACAGTGGAGAAGCATCTGAAGTATTGACATTGAATATAAGGAGTGTGGCAGTGACTGAAGAACTGTCTGGGTAATTATGTGCTTAAATGGGTAGGAGTTTGGGAAATAATTACCACCTTTCCTCCAAATGAAAAGGGAGACTTTGTAGGAAAGGTGGGATTTCAAGAGGTGGAAACAAAGACTGTTTAGATGAGAAGGCTTGTTCTTTACGCGGTGTTTTTAAGATGATTCTGTGATGGAGTAGGATAAAAAAAGAAGATATGGAGGACATTTTCTCGTGAGAAAAAAGGGGCTAGGGAGAACAAACGAGAATATTTAGGTTTGTCAAATATTTATAACCAATTTTCTCTCTTTATTCTTGCCAGTAAGTAATTCTCTTCAGATGATATTTGGCATAAAATGTACTTTATTGCTTTGCTTCACCCTGTGGTTTATATACATTTATTTTTTAACCTCTCCTGGGAATTCACCATTACCACTTTCATTTTATGGTCCAATTTGTGGATATGCTGAACTGGAATAAAAATTGCACTCTCACTTTCCCAAATTGCTGGATTCTGAGAGGAAGAGGGCTGATGCATATGTGGGTATACGATGTGTGTGTAGGTGTGGCCATGCATATAAGTATATGCGTGTCCAAGGTGAAAGAGTTCTCAGTTTTGCCTTACATGTCTTTCTCACTTGCATGTTACTCTGCACAAGTTCCTTGAAATATTGCTATTGAGATCCTGTTCCCGTTGCCCCAGTTATAAGTCACTGATTCCAGGCGCCTATTTCTTTTGTAGGACTGAAGTCCTTTGCGGGTATGAATATTGACTAAGCACAGGGAAGCTTGGTTCTGTCCACTTGTTCTGTGTTCAGTGAAAGTACAAAGTACATGTTTGTTTCACTTGTAAGTATAAAGGGGAAAAACCCACCTGTTTTGCCTTCAGAAAAATTCTTTTGATCTGGCTGTTCTCAGAACGAAAGCTGGTGTGAACTTTTTTTTTTTTTTTTTTTTTTTTTGCAGTTGGGTTTTCTGATCTACCTTGTGCCTCTCATGAAAACACAATTGGGAGTTGAAAGAATCTACTGTTGAGGAAAAAAAGGAAGGGGCTTTTCATCATCCTGCAAATCAGAAGCAAAGTTAGGGTCTTTTTTTTCTTTTCTTGTCATATCTGATAACACCTGGTAACATGTGGAGCCCTAACTCAGCTGGGAAAATGAAGAGTAACTTAATTTTGATTGGCCATCTGTCTTAGGTCTCAGATTCAGTATATGAAAATTTAGTTTCTCATTTACCTGAAAGGAAAAAATTAAGGTATATATATATATATATATATATATATGTATACATATTTATATACAACTAATATAGTGCAGTGTTATTGGTCATTTTTCAAACTAATATATATATTATATATAATATTCATGATGATAATATTTGATAATTGATGATGGGATGGAGGTGAGAGTAAATTCTAGTGAGAATAAATGGAAGAAAATGTAATATCCAATTTTCATTATACTGAAATAGAGATTTATAGACAATCTTTTCCTCCCTCTCAACCATTATATATATAATATATTATATAATATATAATATAAATATACATATATTAGTTTGAAAAATGACCAATAACGCAGCACTATTAAAAAGTTTCCCAAATATTGACAAAGTAATTTTGATGTCAGAATTCATCGTACAGACCCATTTTGAGAAATAGATTTCACTTACAAAGACAGGAACAACTGAAGAGGAATGCTTCAGAGTCAGCCTTTGTTGTGTCAAGGGGCCTAGTAAAGCTGTTCAGATTGGAGTCCTGCAAAAGCTCAATGCTTCCTACTGCTCCTGGCAATGTGGTGTGTAGCCCCGAGCACAGCTTCATCTGTGGCCGTGGTACTTTCTTTCATGAGAGGCAAGAAACCATCAGAAAAATTAGAACGGAATATT
Organism: Hylobates moloch; assembly: GCF_009828535.3. Taxonomy (NCBI): domain Eukaryota; kingdom Metazoa; phylum Chordata; class Mammalia; order Primates; family Hylobatidae; genus Hylobates; species Hylobates moloch. The sequence continues at coordinate 24,569 of NW_026652337.1, forward strand.
GAAACGTACTGGCATGTCATCTTCTCATCTCTGTTGTGAAACCCAACCAAAGAAATTCTGCTTCAGTTCCCCTCTCTAAGGATGGAGATAACACTGTGAATGACCTCACAGGGTCATTTCTTCATCTATGCAGAAAATACATATTTAGCATCAACAGTTTTCCACATAGTGTATCCAATACTGAGAACAAAAGAGGGAGCAAAAAGAGATGTAATTCCTTTGTGACATTTCCAGTCCATGGGTAGGACAAGCACATCAGTCCAATAATTACCCAAAGACATGTAAAATTGCAACTCTGATGATCAAACAAGGTTATACATACCAGCACATACTTAGCACTCAATATGTGTGAGCTCTTGTTGGAAATATTACACAATAAGTCCTTTTCTGCTGACAAATCTAAATGAAATAAAGCATTACTCCCATTTATTTAACACAGATTTGAGGAGCTGCTGTGAGTCTTTAGCTGTGTGGTAAGATTACATGTCTACTGGGGGCGCTCATAGCTTAATTAGGAAGAAAGACAAATAAACCAATCATAGTCCAGTGTGAAAGGGCTTCAGTGTAGGGGCAGGAGGAAGGAGAGCTCACCCCATTGGATGTTAACAGAAAAGGATCCTTCTATGGAAGGGACTGGAAGAACCAAGAAGAAGAGAAGGATTATGAGAGTAGAGGTGATGAGGTTGGCAATGGAGGAGAGGAGCAGAAGGAACAGAAGGGAATGAGGATGTATAAACAAAGTGATGTTGATTTGTAAATGGCTTTTTCCTTCAATGAGGAAAGGAGTTTTAATTAGGCTGTGGGTAACTGTGGAAGTATTTTAACCCTGACAGTGACATGTATGATCAGACTTCCGTATTGGAAGACTAACCCTACTGAAAACCAATTAAGTAAATTATGCTCTAGCCATGCCTTGGCATACTGTGTTAAAAATCACATCTTAGGCCAGGCGTGGTAGCTTACAACTGTCATCCTGGCATTTTGGCAGGCTGAGGTTGGTAGATCGCTTGAGCCCAGGAGTTTGAGACCAGCCTGGGCAACATGGAGAGACCTTGTCTCTACAAAAAATAAAAAATTAGCTGGGTGTGGTGGTGTGCACCTGTAGTCCCAGCTACTCAGGAGGCTGAGGTGGGAGGATTGGTTGAGTCCAGGAAGATAAGGCTGCAGTAAGCCGTGTTCATGCCACTGCACTCCAGCCTGGGTGACAGAGCAAGACCCTGTATAAAAAAAAAAAAATACATCCGAGAAGGTCTCAGTGAAGAAAATGATTACAGAATACTTTTCAATTTAAAAAATATACCAAATATACTTTTTGGTTCCCCCTTGTGATGTATTCATCTTGAGGGTGGGGTGAGAAATGCCTTTTATGTTAGTCTTCAGGCTTTCCAGTATTTTCCATTATTTTAAACAATGAAATATAAATGACAAATGGAAATAAAGGTGTATTAGTCCATTCTCATACTGCTATAAAGAACTACATGAGACTGGGTAATTTATGAAGAAAAGAGGTTTAATTGACTCACAGTTCCACAGGCTTAACAGGAAGCATGACTGGGAGGCCTCAGGAAACTTAAAATCATGGCAGAAGGCGGAAGGGAAGCAAGGACCTTCTTCACATGGTGGCAGGAGAGAGGGAGAGAGTGAATGGGGAAGTGCCACACACTTTTACACTGTCAGATTTCCTGAGAACTCACTTACTATCACAAGAACAGCAAGCGGGAAATCTTCCCCCATGATGCAGTCGCCTCCTACCTTGGCATACTGTGTTAAAAAATCACATCATAGGCTGGGCGCGGTAGCTTACGCCTGTCATCAATTCAACGTGAGATTTGGGCAGGGATACAAATCCAAACCATATCAAAAGGTAACTCCAGGTGCAGTGTGGAGGATGGGTTTGAAGGGGGGAAGTTGGCATCTGAAGATCGGTTAGGATTGGTGGTACCATTAGAAAGATATGCAGTGATGTGAAAGATGTTTGTGTGGTTGATGTAGTTGAATGACCACATGTGGAGGATAAGAGAGAATCAAAGGTGGTGGCTTTGGAAAGGAAATTTAATAGAGTGATTGATTTCTGGACGGGAGCATGTCTGAGATTGGTAAAGATAAGCTCTGTATTTGATTTGTTGAATATAAGTTGTTCGTAAGTCATCCAAGGCAATATTCAGAAGGAGTTAGAAATTTGCAACTCAGTATAGTGAAAGATACTCAAACTGGAGAGTGTTCGTGGTTGATGCATTGGGACATGATGAATTGTTAGAGGATGTGTTAAGAAGAATCTGAGAACCTTTCCAGGGGATAAGACCACTGGCTTAGAGTGACTGTTTCCAAATGAAAATAACTCTTTCCAGAGGGTGATAGCTGAAAGTGTCAGGGGAGGAAAAGTAATCATTTGAGACCTAGATACTATGGGGGACATGTCCATGGGCTTTGGAGATTAGAAGTCCACAGTAGACTTGATGATCACAGCATATTAAATAGAAGAAGACAAATTGTAGGAGGATTAAAGGTGAAGGGGGACAGATCACAATGTGGAGACGGACACATAGTTAGTGGGTTTGGGGGAGGGAGGTACAAGATTAATTTGAGAGGGGCCCAGCAGTGTTTGCTCCCCTAACTCTAAGGGTGAATGGGACTGGAACATTTTGCTAGGAGGAAACAGTGGAGTGGGAAAAGTTGAAGAATCAAATGGAGGTAAATTGACAGAGCCAAACCAAACCATGGTGGAGTGGGATTCAGAACACAGATGGAAGAATATGTTTTGCTGGGCAAAGGAAAAAAAAAGGGATGATTTGAAGTTCTGGTTTGGGGTGATAGTTGCAAAAGAACTGTATACCTCATGGCCTCTGTTTACTCATTGAGGGACAAAGTCCATTAGTTGACAAGTGGGTGAGGTTTGGTGCTGAAAGCTTGGCAGAGCTGCTGTGGGGAAATGGGATAGGAAAAGTTACAGGTGCTGAGTGCTTGGAGAGGCTCTGCTGAGTCAGAAACCTAACAATAAAAAAGCTCATGCCTATTGTTAGAGAGACATTTTTGATGCTTATGTCTCCAAGGTATATTAATCGTGTGTGTATCTCTATGTCTCTCTCTGTGTGTATATCTATTCCATACTGAGAGCTCAGTACCCATTTGTTGAATAAATGAGTCAATCATAGATTTGTGGACAATTTTTTTGGTCTACTTCCTAGAACCCAAGTAAATATAATGCCAAGATTTGAATCTTTTTCCTGAGTCTGCTTTACTTTTTTGACTTTTGTTTTCCTTCTCTATACTTGATATTGCCTCTTCCACTAAAAAGAAAGTTTATGCAAGAAGAAAAAATTACATCCAAACACTTCTTGTGTCTTTTCTATGGATAAAGTATTAGACTTGCAGAAAAGTCATGGCAACAAGATGGTCATTGCCCTTAGAAGCTTTCACTGTAGTGGGCATGGGGGTTGTGGGATGCAGCAGAGGAAGAATTAACCATTATCAACACAAGCTGTGTCATAAAAGGAGATGGAAAGGAAGAGCTTTGGACATTCCAGAGAAGGGGGTCAGTAAATCTGGTAGCTTGAGCTGAGCAAAGTTCCTGCAGTAGGGGAGGTGGTTTACACGGGACACTGATGAAAGCATGGAATTTCAGCAGGGGGCCACTGGCTAGGGACAGAGTGTTTTGGAATGGAGGTGGCAAGAAGAAGAGTTTCCAATGGAAGAGAAAGCCTGAAGTTGGGAAAATATGGAATGTGGTCAAGAAATAAAATATACATACCAGGATACATAGGCAGATATATCCATATGCAGAAAGCACAGTGAGTTAGTTACTCATTGTCAAGTTTTGGCACTTGGAAGTTTCCCTTTGGCTTATAAGATAACTGATAGGACCTCAGATGAAAGGGGAAAGGATTCAATGTGGGTCAGTTTCATTTTTTTAGACGTATCAGAATTGTGGGGAAAAATTTGCTTTTCCCTATTAGTCATTAAATATTTGATTCCAAAAATCACAAACTTAAATTCACATTGCTCCACAGACACAACTGTCAGTTTCAAAGGGTCCCAACATCAACATTTATCACAACCAAATTATGTTGAACAATGGTTTCAAGTTTTGTCAGAAATTTCTTTAAATTTCCAGTTAATATTTCATGTGTTAACTTTAACTGCAAACCCTCATCTGATTCTCTTGTTTTTAAGACCTTATTGAAAAGATACAGGACAACAGTAGTTTGGGGCTTATACATTTTGTTGTCCTGGAGACGAAAAGAATCCTTTAGTCCTGTTTCTTTTAGTAGATGTCACTTTCTTATGAACACATTCAGATACTTTCTCTTACTTAAAGGACATGGGTATATAAAATTGGGGATGGAGGTGTTTCTCACGCAGTACATATGTGTTTAGTTTTGAACTGACCCTTCTTTAGAGCTATTAGTTCTTGAGGTGAAAGCAATCTGCATTACCTTCTGATATATGATACTCCCTAGTAGTGAAAGGGTATTGAGGAAGCTTATTTTTGTTCATTTTTGCCACCATTCATGATGAAGGGATGTCTTTTTCTTTTTCTCTTTCTTTTTTTTTTTTTTTTTCCATCTGACTCAGCTGCTCTGGTCTTCCTGATGGAGAGGAATGTGGGATTAGGGGGTGAGCTTGGCGCCATGCATGGTCACTACCAGAAGCCAACAGTTTCCGAGTTGTACAGCTGTTGTCATCCCATGGTGAACAAGGCCTTCTCACTAATCCCAAAAGATGCATCTTCTGCTTTATTATAAGACAATAGTTTTTGTCCATTTGTTCCAAGGATTTCCATTTATGTACCATTTTGGACTCTTTATCTACACAGGGATAATTTATATGCTAGGGGCATAATGCTTATTATTTTTCCCCTTAGAACAAAGCAAGATCATACGGTGGATGGTCACCACTTTTTTTCTTTTAAAAATTAATTAATTAATTAAAGATGTAGAGGCTCGCTTTGTTGCTCAGGCTGGAGTGCAGTGGTACAATCATATCTTAATACACTCTCAACTTCCTGGGCTCAAGTGATTTCCCTGTCTCAGCCTCCAGAGTAGCTGGGACTATGGGCGCGCACTACCACACTCTGCTAATTTAAAATACATTTTTTGGAAAGACAGGGGTCTCAATATGTTGCCCAGGCTGGTCTCGAACTCCAGGGCTCAACTGATCCTCCTGCCTAGGTCTCCCAAAGTGCTGGGATTACAGGCATGAGGCACTGCACCCGACCTACAATTTCTTTATATCTGTAATTCTTCCTTGGCCATAGCAGGCCCTCTTACTCTCAGCCACTTCTCCATTCTCCCACCAACACTGGAGTTGAGTATTTGAATTTCTTTTTGATACGGTTCTGTGTAGGTACATGCATGTTCGTCCTGTTTTCACAACTCCTGGAGGGCAGCTGGTGCCATCCCTCCCTTGTACTTCTTCTCTGTGCTTTTGATAAATACCAAAGTGTCTTTGATGTCATTGAACCCAACAGATCTATTTCAGCCTCATTGTACTTCAAGCTTTTGCAGCATTCAACATTATTAATCACTTTCTGTTTAGTGAAGTCTTCTCTTGATGTCAGGGATCCCACCCTTGCTAGGCTTCCCTTCCACATCCCTTGCTGCCCTTTCTCAGGCTCCTTTTTTGGGATCTGTGTCTTGGTCATCAGACGTTGTTGCTGTTCAGGGTTCTCCTCTAGGCCTCTTCTCATCTCACTTGGGATGTTCTCCCTTCCCAGTCTCAGTACGGGGGGCCTCATTCATTGAACACCAGCACCCATGTGTCTCACAAAGAGTCTCACATGAAAAGGTCACTGTATTCCAGACTTTTCTGGTAAATGACAGACATCTCTTGGCACCTCAACCCCAACAATGTTTAAAATGCACCCGTGCTTTGGCCCACTGCTGGAAGACTGATTCTGTTCAGCTTCCCCTGTGTTGATGAATGGCATTGCCACATATCCAGTTATGCCAGCCCCAAACCTAGAAGCTTCCTTGATGGTTCTTCTCCCTCACCCCTCTCAATTCATCATCAAGTCCAGGGAAAACACTCCTAAGGAAGTTCCTGGGATCCATCCATGACTCAACCTTCCCCATCTTCGCTCTCTTCTCTTCATTACCATCTGGGGTCATGCCATCATCATCTCTCATCTGGTCTGATGCACAATTTTCCTAACTGATCTGCCAGTGCTCACTCTTATTTATTCTCCACCTATATGCTTCCTTTTTTGTTAATTTTATTTTATTTTAGATTCAGGGGGTACATGTGCATGTTTGTTACATGGGTATATTGCATGGGTATATTGCAACCCAACTGGTCGGGTTGGTCTTCTAGTGTACCTGTTACCCAAATAGTGAACATTGTACCTCATAGGTAATCCTGCAGCCTTCATCACCCCCCGACTTCCTTTTGGAGTCCCCAGTGTCTGCCATTTCCATTTTTTATGTCCATGTGTACCCACTGTTTAGCTCTCACTGTTAAGTGACAATATGTGGTATTTGGTTTTCTGTTTCTGAGTTAAGTTTACTTAGGATAATGGCCTCCAGTTCTATCTATGTTGCTGCAAAGAACATGATTTCATTTTTTTTTATGACTCCATAGTATTCCATGGGGGACATATATATATATCTATATATATATATATAGATATATATATACACACACACACACACACATACACATATGTATATATATACACACATATATCTATACACACACATATATACATACATGTATATATATACATATACATACATGTATATATACACATACATGTATATATATGTGTGTGTGTGTATATATATATGTGTATATATATACACACATATATATATATATACACATATGTATATATATATATCTCACATTTTCTTTATCCAGTCAGCTGCTTATGTGTACTTAGGTTGGTTCCATGACTTTGCTATTGTGAATAGTGCTGCAATGAACATAACAGGTATAGGTGTCATTTTTATATCATGATTTCTTTTTCTTTGGGTAGATACCCAGTACTGGGATTGCTGGGTTGAATGGTAGCTCTGTTTTTAGTTCTTTGAGAAACCTCCATACTGTTTTTCATAGAGATTGAACTAATTTCCATTCCCATCAATAGCTGTATCCTTCATGGCATAATTCACAGGAGAAGTCTCACATTCATTCATTTATTCACTTATATCTGTAGTTATTTGACTGTTATCTTATTTCTCTGCACTGGGCTAGATGCTCCATGAAGGCATAGAATTTTTTTTTTTCTAATGTTTTTTCACTACCTTAGCAAACTTTCTGGCACATAGGAGTTAGTCAGAATATATTTGTTGTAAGAATGAGTAAATGAATCAACAGTAAAACTTGATTATTGCTGTTTGTTATTTTCAGAACTTATGTTTATTTACATGCTTCATGCCGATGGAGATTAATGAAATCCTTCTTGAGCAGTTTCATTATAAATAAATATATACTTTTTTTCTGATTGCAGAACTAGTAGGTCCTAATGTTAAAACACATGGAAAGCATAGAAAAGCAAAAGAATAAAAGAATTCTATCAAACTGGGTATGGTTTTGAATCATGTTTTTCTGTTACACCATGACTATTTTCCTTTGTCATTCAAACTGCTTCAGAATTGTTTAAAATTAAATTGACAAATTTGAGACACAAAACCTTTCTAGAATATTTATCTTTGATGAATGAAAACTCTTGGAAAGACTTTGTTTAAAGAAATTTCCCTAAAGTATTGGAGTCCATAAGGTATGATGAAATTTAGGCTCCTTTTAAAATATATTACATTTTGTTTAGGGTCAAAAATATGTTTTCTGCTTCAGTAACTACTGCCAGTTTATGTAACCCCATGTTATTATCTGGATCTTCCATCATTCCAATTTCTCAAGGCTAGTATGAGGATTCCTTGGTTAGTATTTTTTACAAAGCAACATTGTATATAGTTCCAGTTAACCACATTAAGTGCTAACTTCAGGTTCTACCACTAGGAATTAAATATTTCTTTGTTAAGGTTACTTTTCTTGTATTAAAAAAACTGCCCTGTGGCTCCTCTCATGCCTGTAATCCCAGCACTTTGGGAGGCCAAGGTGGGAGGATCACTTGAGGTCAGGAGTTTGAGACCAGCCTGACCAACATGGTGAAACCCTGTCTCTACTAAAAATACAAAAATTAACCGGGTGTGGTGGCAGGCACCTGTAATCCAAGCTACTCGGGAGGCTGAGGCAGGAGAATGACTTGAACCCAGGAGGCAGAGGTTGAAGTGAGCCATGATTGCAGCACTGCACTCCAGCCTGGGTGACAGAGCAAGACTCTGTCTCAAAAACAAAAAAACAAACAAAAAAACAAACTGCCCTGTCTAGTAGAGGAAGCAACTTTACCATTTTACCCAACAGTGAATGGGTAGGCAACATGTAGGTTTCATCTCAGCTCATTTCACAAAGGCACATGAAGGGAGTTTATAACTGTACAGTGCTGAAATGAGGTACGCCCGTGGTGTTTTCCCAGCTGTCCCCTTCTAGGCAATGCAAGAGTCAAGAACTTTGACTTAATATAATGTGTTTTCTGTTTTCTCTGGAGGGTTTATTTTTCCTTGGGGAATTCTGATCCCTTGTGTCTAGAGCTTTCCTTTGATATGCACTCTTTTATTTTCAGTTGTGCATTAAGATATTCAGTGTCACCACTTTATAATCTTATTAAAGTCATTAAAACATGGAAGTGAAACAGTGTGGGTGATGTGCGTCGTTGTTGAAGGCGTGGTTTTCCTGGGAAGTTTTCTTGGGAGGGCATATTTTTGGTCTGGAGTATTTAGCACAGTGGAAAAGGGAGTGGCTTATGGCTAGTGCCAGATGGACATCCCTTATGGAATCTGTTACTTATCCCAGGGGCCCTGTTATACAGGGTTTATTTTCAATATTAATCTTGATATGAAGGCAGCTGCAGTTCTTTAAAAAAAATCATACCTCTAACTTATTTTTATTATGGCCAAAGAAATTTATAGATTGGCTTTATAGATGGATTCTACTATTCCCCTCAGTTATTAACCAGCACTGTGGAACGTGTCATAATTTTTCCTGTGTGCCATATATGTTTTTCCACTAGTAGCGATGAGAAAAATAATTCTTTTTTGTTAGGAATAAATGGAGTCAGTGTGTATGGTAATATGTACACTTTGTATAAGAGTTGCTGTAAATAAGGTGCTAACATTTTACTTTAAAGGTAAGTAGTGTGTCCCCCCTCCCTTTTTTTAGCTTCTCAACAAGAATTTTCTCTCCAAATATGCTGCATTTTTAACTGTGGCATATCTAGACGGTTAATAAATATTTAGATAGTATATATAGTGTCTTTAGCTTAAAATGCACCCGAACTGATGTCCTTTTGTGGTTGTTTTAAGAATTTTTACATCTGTTTTTCCTCCCTTTTGGTCACTTTTGCATTTACAACTTGATATAATTTGCCTAAATACAGTTGAGTCTTTTAGAATTTGATTTTTGCTGAAGTGAGTAAAATTTAATATATGATTTAAGAAGAGCTACTTACAAATTGCTGTATAATCACATCTTTTTAAATGTTTGTAAGGAAATGTTAAGGTAATCTTAAATGTATCAGTATACAGTAACTGTTTGGGATCCCAAGAATAAAATGCCTCCCTTATTTAGGAATACTTAAATTAATGGCTATTTTATATAAAATGCTAAAATAAGTTGTAGCTGAACACCAGATTAAAATTTACATCTTGATTGAATTCCATTATTTGTCTTCAAGATGAAAGCCAGTATCCCCTACTTTGAAGGGATTTTATTTTATAGTTATGTTTAAGAAACCATTAGCCACATACTCAAACTAATTAAAATATAGGTTTAGCAAAAAACCTTGTTTTAAAATAAATATAAGGTATAAAATCTTAAGTTACAGATTTTGGAATAGTTGGTTGGGAGGAACGTGATTTCTGTCCTTCCTGCCCTAAGACCTCATCAGAAGTGGGATTTAGAGCCTCATGTGAGCTCTTTTCTAGTAAAAGATTTTAGATAAACACAACTGGTAAAATACAGAGAACTAATGAAAGCTATATGATCACCCATCTGGTAAAAAGTTGTCCCTACAGAATTCCGGCAATCATAAAATCACAGAAAAATGTATGTAATCAAGATATTCTTGCAGTGTGAGCAAAAGCTCTCTGCCACTATGCAGTAAAACATTAGCCCCGACATGTTTCTAAAGCCAGACTGGTACCAGTGGTTTCATAGATTCCCATAGTTTCTTATCAGCTATCTTAGACTTGCTCTTAAACAATGATAAATGTGAATTAAGAGACATTAATAGACCTCAGATGTAATTCTGTTTGGCTTAAATGATTATATGTTATATATGCTTATGAACTTCTTATCATTGATGATTTGTGAGTTAAGTAGGCTTTAGGTATTTGGTTTATCAAATATGATTAAGACTGGAAAATAAACACATTCAGTCCCTTATAATACTTAAGGAAGAATTTATCGGTTTATTGATCTTTTAAAAATGTTAGCCTTAAAAGAACATGTTAAACTATTTCTGTTTCTGGCTTATTCTCAGCAGGAACAAAAAAAGCAACTGGGTGTTTATATAAATGGAAAACTTCATTGCTGAGAACCTACTAGTTGATATATATTTGAAACACATTTAAGAGAATCCTTAATTGCAGTCAGTAGTCTTATAGATATATCCAAAGGCAACACAATGCCCTCTTGAAGAAAGAACACATTGTATTTGGATAGGGTAGAAGCAATGATTCTGTAATATTTATTGTAAAATACCTCGTCTCGAATTTATGTTTAATGTATGGATTGATCTATATCAGACTTTCTCAGTCTCTGTTGACGCTTTGGATAGGGCAGGTCTTTGTTGTGGGAGGTTGCCCCGTGAATTGTAGGATGTTTAGTGACACCCTGGCCTTTATTCTCTGGATGCCAGAAGTCATGACAATAAAAAAAAACTCTCTCCAGACATTATCAAAGGTCCCCTGAGGAATAAAATTGCCCCGGTAGAGAATCACTGATGTTTATACCTATCTGTTTATAACTGTTTATAACTTTGTCTGCATCTGTGTATTAGCACATTAGTTTTTGGCACCTGAACATGATTATGGTTTAAGAGTATTACATTTTATACTTTAGAAATCAAAGGATGGAAGATAGTATAGGAAGTCATTGATGTTTTGGTGGAATTCACACTAACTCATAATTAAAGGGATTTATTGAAATTAGAGAGCATGTGTTTTTACTATTGGTTAGTGAAAGAGTTCAGTTACTGAACTAAGGGAGTTTTGTAATTAGTTAAAAGGTTTTCATTTAAAAATACTGAGGAACATTTTATTTAATTTGTTGTTCCTTTTTTACATTTGAAGTTTCACATGATTGTGCAAGAAGTGATGCCCAGGAGACTTACTCGGGGTGTCCAGTATAAATATGTCATGTCATTAGAGGCCTGAAAGTTTGTTTTCAGCAGAAAGTCTCTAAGGTACTTCATTGGATTGCAGCAAGAACTACGAAGTCTGGCAGTACAAGGAAAATAACTCAGATTTTATCTTACATGACTTTTTATTTCTATTTTGTTTTAAGGCTTGACAGTACTTTGGCAACCATAATAGCAGTGGTTCACCTGAATTTCATGTGGGCTGCATCATGTGCACAGAAAAATAAATGGCTTAGTAACAAGTGTCTTTAACCACATTGAAGCTGCCAAGTGCGAGCCTCCCTGGGGTTGACCCTGAGGCCATTGCATTATCAACTGAGTACCTATTGTGTGCCTGGCCCTGGTGTTGCAATGGCCAATGAGGCATTGCCTCTGCCCCCAAGGACTGTAGCAGGGAGACAGACACTGAAATGGAATCATTTTAACACAGTTTAGAGCAATGCACAGGTTGCCTTGGAGCTTAAAGTAGGAGAATCCAGTCCAGCTAGGGGAGAGGAAGGTGGTGCCAAGGAAGGCTTTTCCAAAGAGTTGTTTTCTGAGCATCCTTGAAGATGATACCTACTGTGTGCATCAGTAGAACTACTTATTATGAACGAATTCACACTAAAGTGCCCATGGCAGATGACAGCTAAGTTGTTATTCCTCCCAGCGATATTGGGATTTATAACAGGTCACAACCCTTTCTAAACCCAAGAGAGGATACTACTAGTGATAGAAGCTTGCATATCATATCTTTCCATGGAGAAGGGGTCTTTTCAATTCTAGCAACATCAGAGAAAGTAACCACCTTTTCCATCTGGACTAATGGATTCTCTTAGCTGTCATTTCAGTGATTCTCATAAAAACCAAAACAGACCAAGCACATCTCTTTTGTAAGTTGCTGTCATTTTATAAGAGATGCCCAGTAGTTTGCCAAATATAAGACATGCAGAATAGACATTATTCTTACCTTTTGAAAATTATGCCTCAAATTTTATCTTCAGCTGTCATGGTCTGATCTTCCTTCTCCTTTGTGTTTAGTCTCTTCTCTACCTGCAAACATTCACAAGTCTCCTTTTAGTCATAAGCATGTTCAAGCTAAGCCTCCCCTAAGCACAGTGTATACTTGCGGGCTCCTATATCAGCCTTCTCTCTGTCCTTCCTGCCTAGAATGCATACATCTTCATTTCTTCGTATGCAAGGCTCACTTTGATGTCATTAGGTACGCCTTTGCCCAAGTAGTTTTATCTACCAAAGTGCTTTTGTCTTATAGGTGAGATCCTACACATCCTTCAAGACCCCATTCCAATGGCTCCTCTTATTTGAAAACTTCTGCTGACTTTCAAGGGAGAGTACTTCAAATATCTCCTCCATGTAGTACCTGTCATGAGTCATATCTGTCTTTCCTATTAAAGCTGTTCTTGGGTAGAAACTGGGTCTTATTCACATTTTTAGCCCAATATTTACCATTGTATCTTTTATATTATAGGCACTTAATAAATGTTATACAGAATGTTTCAATGACCCATTCATTTTCCCCAGATCATTGAACTTCTGTTTTCCCAGGCTTCTCATTTCCAACTCTGACATTTATCAAGTGCCTCTCTGTATGACATCCTTTCCTGGGAGTTTGTGTTGTCTCCCTTCTTCTTGCAAAGCCCAGTCCCATATAGTTCTATGCTTTCCTCCCTAGAAATGAGGAAACAGAAGTTCAGAGAGGTAACACGAAGCAACTTACCTGATGATACCCAGCTTGTAAGTGGTAGAGCTGGGCTTTGAATTTGGGTGTTTCTGGCTCTCTCATTCACTTATGCATTCAACAGAAACATACTGAGCATCTCCTGTGGGCCAGATACTCTTCCAAGGAAACAGCATTGAACAAGACAAATGGACTGTCTATTCTAGAATGGAGAGAAATAGTAAATGGACAAATAAATCCAGTACATTAGTCAGTGATAAGTGACTTTGTATCTCTGATGAGATATAAAGGAAGAGAATGGGCAAGAGACAGGGAGAGCATGTGCAGGTCCTTTTAGCTAAGCTGACCTGAGAGGACTCCCTGAGGAGTGAATATTGAGCAGAAACCTACATAAAGTAGGGATAGAAGGGAGAGCGGCCCAGACAAGAACAGCAGGTGCAATGAGTGGCCCAGAGAAAGAACTGAGGACCAGGCAGTGCAGTGTTTCTGGAGCTTGGTGGGTGGCAGCTGCTCTCTTAGGAGGGAGTTTGGAGAAGGAGCCAGCACCCAGATGATATAGGGGCTTGTAGCCCATGGCGAAGAGTTTGAATTTTACTCTAGGTGTCTTTGGGAAGCCATTGGAGTTCTCTAAATAGTAAAATTCTCTTGCACTGTCATATAAGCTATAGTAGTTTGTAAAACAGATATGCTTGGTCTCTGTTGGTTTCTTCAAAACTCACTGAAATGTCACCTGGCCATTAGTATAGATACAAAAGGTGGCTTTAAGCCTGGCATGGTGGCACATGCCTGTAATCCAAGTGACTCGGGAGGCTTAAGTGGGAGGATCATTTGAGCCTAGGAGTTTGAGGCTACAGTGAGCTATGATATAGCACCATTGCACTCCATCCTGGGCAACAGAGCAAGACTCTGTCTCTTAAAAAATTTAAAAATTTCTGAAAAAGAAAAGGTGACGTTATACACACTTACCCATTTAATCCTCAAAACCCCTGTGGTGTGGCAAATACTGTTCTTATCCCTGTTTTATTGATGGGAAAATTGAAACACATGGAGAGTAAACAGCTTGTACACAATGACAGCTAGCAAGTAGTTCAGCTGGAAGCTGAGCTTGTTCTTAAGACACGTAAGACAGCTTGCCTGCCATCCCACAACTAGTTTGGTGCTAGGATTGGAATTCAAAGTTAGTCTGACTCCTGTAAAGTGCTTTCTGAATTTTGTTCTTCCTACTGTTGCCTCTGCCCAGTCTAGACACTTTCAACCTCCTACCAGCCTTGAAGTGTTCTTCACTGGTCTCCTTGGCACCAGCCTTTCTTAATACTACTCTTGTGCATCTCACACTATTGATAAGTTCAGGTGTGGGCTTTACATCTCTCTGTCTCTGCCTCCTTCCTCTAACAAAATCCTTTGTGGACACTCTTATTTAATATATTTCAAAATATTTAGGTTAGCCTTCAAGGCCCACCAGAGCCTGGCTTCCTACCATCTCTTCCAGCTTTCTACCCTTTCTCCTGTAGCCAAATTGCTCTCTGCTTTGTTCTTTGAACATAACCTGTGTACAAGTAGGTCTGAAGCTTCACTCACTCCCTCCTTTTTGCCTGGGACTCCCCCTCTGTCTGCCTTCTTTCTTGGTTAAAGACTTATTCCTAACTATTGGGTACTATTCTCAGTACCTAGATGACGGAATCATTCATATCCCAAACCTCAGCATCATGCAATATGCCCATGTAACAAACATGTACCTCTCTACTCCCTGAATCTAAAATAAAAGGTGAGATTATATATTGAAAAAAGACTTGTTCCTCTGAAAGGCCATTCCTTTTTGACTCCTCCTCCTAGATTTGCAAGCCACTTGTCACTGAGTTGGCCCTTAGCTTGATATATTTTTTTGTCTCATCACCCCAACTGAGTTTTCATCCCTTAAAATCAACAATCGTATCTTCTACTTCTCTGCATCTACAGAGAAGTAGATAATACATTCCACTAAATATATCCTATTAAGTAGCATTTAATAGGGACTCAGTTAAGTGTTGGTAAGGCTTTCAGGGAGAAGGCAGGGAGACAAACTGGAATTAACACAAAAGATGTAGTCACTTCGCAACATATGTGTTACCACTGGCTTTTTTTGTGGGTATGTATTTGAAGAGAACCAGAGATCAGAGGCCTTCTCTTCCTGTTCTCCGAATATTGGTGATGATTGGTTGCTTGGCCAATCTCAAAGATGGCCCCATTTTTGCTAAAAAAAAAAAAAAAAAAGCAACAAAAAACTCCCCAAAACAAAACAAAAAAGCTCCCTTAATTCTGGAACCTTAGTATCCACTCCTACTTGTATTTGTTTTCCTGATATTAAACAAGTGCAGTTGGGTTTGAGAGGGTGTTTTTTCTTTCTTGCCACTTTTAACTAGTCCAGATGGTTATGCGATTCACAGACTCAAATGTGTCCAGATCATGAAAATCCCAAGGCCTCCGTGTTTGAGCAGAGTCCATATGTTTAGGCATTGTTGTTACTTGTGTGGGTCCACAGAACTTGTTGAAGAATCCAACAGTGGAACTTGTGTTCCTTCTTGATCCAAGTTAGGATGTTCCCATCCTTCCTCCTGGTGATATGGGTAGAAGGGGCTGGATGGTCACCTCACAAATGGTTGCATGTCCCTGTCATCCAAGAAAGTGAGAGGAGATTGTAAATATGCGTGCCAAGCCTTCATTGCTATAAACAAAACAGCTTGTGCTCTATCAGCATTTCTGTGAGATGTGTAGAAACGTTTATTTTAAAAAAAGGAATTTCCACATTAGTCTAAAATGAACTAGGCTAGTCGTTCTCAAATATTAGAGTGCTTTGGAGTTCCTTCAAAGTTGGTTAAAAATACATGTATTAGGGTCCCACCGCCTAGAGATTCTGCTACAGTAAATCCAGAGTGGGGAGCGGGTAATGCGCATTTTTAACGGCCATCTGGTTGTTCTGCAGTCCTTAGCACAACACTTGGAGAAACCCTGACCTATAATATAAAGCAATTTTTTTAGAAGAGGAAATTTTAAATTAGAAAAAAAATTAGCTGTCAAATCTAACACTTGAATCCTTGCCCCCAGTGACTTTATGCTGTTGGTTCTCTCTTCTCTCAGCATTTTGCCTGCAGGCCAGAATCTGTGTTGTTCATTGCAGTTTGTGCTCAGCCACCGAAAGCACCTATCCCTAGCACCCAACCCCCATCCACCTAGGGCTCTATAAAAAGGTTAGTGCATTTTCTAGAATAAAGCCTTTTTCTAGGTAGATAGTTCTGGGATTCAAAATAGGACTTTTATTATAACACAGAAGCCTTAATGTTACCATATTTTTCCCATAGATGTAGTTTGGGGAGTGACTAGTGGTGTTGGTTGCTGGACATCTTATTTTCACTTGGATTTCAAGTACTGTGTCTGGATGGGCTTGGACAGCAGTTCTGAGTATCATTATTTTGCACCCAGAAATTCATTTGTGCTTATTGAACACCTACTATTTACCAAACACTCTTCTTCTTACTGGGACATCAGTGTAAAAGACAGACAAAACATTCTTATCTTTATTGAATTTATATTCTAGTGGGAAGAGAAAGGCAGTAATGATATTATTTGATGTTGAAAACTATTCATGGAAAAAGTAGACTTGGGGAAGAGGGATAGAGAGTGTTGGAGGTGGAGGAGGGTAGTCAGAGAGAAGGTGACATCTGAGAAAAGACTCCAAAGGCAGGCAGGGAATGAACCCTGGGAACATTTACAGGGACAATAGTCCAGACAGAAGAAACAGCCAGTGCAAAGGCCCTGGATTGGAACATGTCTGGGGTGGTGAAGGAACAATAGGAAGCCAGTAGGGTAGAGGAGTGTGAGCAAGGGGAAGGACGATGGCCAAAAGGTAAGAAGAAATGGGGCAATTGTAAGGATTGGGCATCTCCCTTGAATGAATCGGAAGCCATTGGAGAGTTTTGAGCAGAAGAGTGACATGGTCTGAGTTAAATTTACTCCCTCCCTCCCTCCCTTCCTTCCCTCCTTCCTTAGTTCTTTTCTTCCTTCCTTCTGTCTCTTACCTTCTCTTTCTTTTACTCTGTCCCTTTCTCCCTCCCTCCTTTCTTCCTTTCCTTCATTTTCTTCCTTTCCTCTTTCTTCTTTTTTTTGAGACAGGGTCTCACTTTGTCACCCTGGCTAGAGTGCAGTGGCATAGTCATAGCTTATTGCAGCCTCAAACTCCTGGGCTCAAGCAATGCTCCCATCTCAGGCTCATGTGTAGCTGAAACTACAGGTGTGTGCCAGCATGCCTGTAATTTTTTTTTTAGTAAAGATGGGGTCTCACTATGTTGCCCAGGCTAAACTTAGATTTTCGAAAGCCCTCTTTGTTTCTGTGTTGAGGCTAGTCTGTTGGGAAGTATGGTAGAACCAGAGGGACTTGCTGGGGAGGTAGTTGCAGAGGTCCAGGAGGAAATGGATGGCTTGGGCCTGGGTGGATCCCGAGAGGCAGGCACACATGGTCCATTTTGGGTACAGTTGGAAAGATAAGCCAACAGAATCTCCTGATGACTGGATGAAGGAAGGGAGACAGAGAGAGAGGATTCAAGAATAGTATTTGGCCTGAGTCACCAAAAGTGAGTCATTTCCCCATCAAAGACTGTGGGTGGAGCAGGCTTTGAGGAGAAGATGAGGAATTCAGTTTTGGACATAGGTCTAAGATGTTTACTGACATCCAATTGGAAGGGCTGTAGACAGTTAGATGTATGAGTATGGTGCTCAGGGGATCCTCATCTAGGAGTTTTAGCATGTGGACGTGTGTGTGTGTAATTATATGTATGTGTGTGTAAATCTATATAATTGTATGTACATAATTAGCAGAATTGTGTGCATATATGCTTGTGTGTACACATAACTATATATAATTACAAATAGATTCCTATATTATACCTCATAGCTTGTTGTTTGCAATGTTTTGTTTCTAAAGTATTGTTGAACCTCCAGCCTTTGGTGTAGATGGTCTTTAGTCACAAAGTCATGCTTTGCTTCCTAATGCGATGCTCCAGACCCATCCACGATAATCATCAGTATTCATCATCATCCGCCGTATTGGCTTGTTTTCACTCCTTTGGACTTTGTGTCTTGAAACAGATTACTAATGCTGAAAATGGTTGAACCTTGATAGTCTCTCCTAAGTTCTCTTCCAGGGGGTAGTTAACCGAGCCTTCACGGGTGTGTGGACTTTGCAGTCCTGCCTCCGCCAGCATGTGACCGTGCTTGGCACACTTGATCCATCATGGCACAGTTCACTTGTGTAGGTGACTTGACAGATGTCCATAGTGAGGCATCAAGTTGGATGGTGTCTGCTAACAAATCTAATGGGGGAAAAAGAAAAGAGAATTCAGAGGATTATCTTTTTTTATTAGGATTAAGTTTGTGCTGTTTAGCTGTTTGAAACCCTGTAGTTAATACTGCTTTATTAGAAGCCTACACAATTCTTCACATGGGTGTCAAAATAATTTCAGTGAAAATGATGTTGTGTGGACGCATCAAGCTGAAGTATTCGTCTTGTGATTACAGATGGGTTTTTGTCTGGGCTGTTCCACTTTCTTCCGGCCCCTTTGCTGGACTAGCTAGACTTAGCAATCCACATTAATTTACTTTGGCACTTCACACGGTCAAACAGGCCACGAACACGATGGTCCTTAATAAATTTCTAAAAAATCCTGCGGTGCTCCTTTTTAATTGACGTCCTTCATAAATTGTATTTGCCCAAGCTATAATTACTCATCAAGCAGCAAAAGCAAATCTACTTCCAAGTACAATGAAGATGTTCTTTTTGAAATTATTAAGATACAGAAGTTCAATGCAGAGTAATTTAGTTCTGCTTTATAATGATATCTTTGGGGACTCTATCTTTGGGGATCACATCTATTAGAGCCTATCTGCATGGAAAAGGACGTATCACCACCAGTGTGCCTCATAAATGCCAAATGCCCCTGATTCTCAGCGACCCTTTATGTGTCTTTAAAACAGTTGGAATTGGCTGATTTCTTTAATAAATGTTTGTATATGACCTTTAGAACAATTAACTACTTCACCTGATATTCATTTAGTTTATTTGGAATATTTTGTTTTGACTCTTGAAATTGCATAGAAGGCCCCATATATGGTTGAGTAGGGGATCTTTGAGGGAACGTCAGTGGTGGGTTATAATCTAGAAAGTTGAGAAATAGACCAAGTTAAGGTGACTTAGAATGAATAATTAAAAATTCTTATTTAGTTGATTCATATTAATAAAACAAACACATTTTACCAGGGTGTAAAATTAGGATATTAGCTTTCCTAAGATAGATTCAGGGAAAATAAAATAATATTGTCAATAAAGGGTTTAGAACAAGCCTTCCCAAACTGTGTTTTCACAGGGTATTGCAGGGGAAACAAAAGGAAGTGATCCACAGCTTGTTGTTTGTTTGTTTCCTGTCTCTCCCTTAAAGAAAAATGTAAGCTTCATCCGAGTAGAAAACTTGTCATCTTTTCCATCATATTGCCTCCAGTGCCTAGCACAGCCCCTTGTACATAATAGGCACATAAATATTTGTTGGATGAAGGAACTGTGGGACTTCTCAGAGACTTTAACTTTATAGCAAGCATTGTGACTCATCAAAGGGAAGTCAGCCTTTCCCAAACTTACTGGACCATGGAACCATTTCTTGAGGAGCATTTTACTAGACTTGAGTACCTCTGGGAAATTCTAACTTTGAGTAAAATAGATAAAAAAGTAAAACTGAATTGATCACTGAGTGAAATATTCAAGCTTTTGCGTATACCGGAATGTAAATCATAGAGATCATGAGGTAGGGAGGAGGCTAGACTTCCGTGGTTGAATCTATAACCTTGGGCAAGTTACTCGAGCCCTAGAAGCCTCAGTCTACTGATCCATAAAATAGGGATGATAATTATCTTACTGGGTGTTGGGAAAATAGATTATGATTAGTTCCAGTTTGGAAAATTAAATGAAATAAAGTAATGTAGAGGGTGTCACTGGGCTAAATACTTATTACTATTATCTTTGAAAAAGTAAGTGAAAATGACTCCAGTTAGGATGGGCGATTAGGAGGCATTGAAGTTTATGTGTGATCAACCTTTCTCCCTCTCTCCCTTCAACAAATACTAGAGTGCTTATAATATTCCAGGCATTGTTAGTTCTGGGAGAGATGTCAGTGAACACAGTTAAGGCCCCTTCCCCATGGACCTACGGGGTTTTGTACTATCATGTGTTTACTGATGTCACTGCCTCTTAGAACATAAAGTAAATTTAATTGTACACAATTCACTTAAAGTTAATTGTTCTGAGGTCATTATATTAGAGACCTGCCCCAAAGGAGCACTTTTTCTCTCAGAATCAGATCTGTTCTTACACCAAATGACTAAAGCAGGATTCATAGGTGACATTTTAAAATAAATAAGATCAAGCTAGCATTACTAGGTAAGGTAATCAAATGAAAATGCCACCCTTTCGTTCTGATTAGTTTAACCACCACGGTAGGGTGGCCAGATTTACCAAATAAAAATACACAGCACCCAATTAAATTTGAATCTCAGATAAAGAATAGTTCTTTTAATATAAGTATACCCCCAAATAATGCGTGGGATATACTTATGCTAAAGCAAATTTGCTGTTTATTTGATAAGTTTAACTGGGTGTCCTGTATATTATCTAACTACCTTGCCACACTGAACTAGGGTCCCAGGTACCTGTGCAGGAGAAAGACAATTGCCTGCAACAAGTCAATATTTAAAGCCCCCTTTGTAGAGGGGCTGTTTTACCCAATACAGAATAGAAACCTTTACTTCTATTTGAAATGATTTATAACTGTTTCCGCCTGATCGGCAAGTGTTTCCAAATTAAAAGCCATTAATTAAGGCCTTCTATAGATACAAAAGATATGCAAGAAGTGCTTTGTAATGCTAGCTCAGTACTTCAGGTGAGAGCGTTTCAAATTACCTGGACCACTGGAGCCACCTGCTTGACTAAACGCCGCGTGGCCTGCTCCGCTCATCAGTGTGCGCTGCGGTGCCAGCGTTGTTACTGATTTTTCTCATTTCTCCAGGGCAAATACTAATTAATGGATACAATTCACAGCTGATTAGCTGTAGTTTCTTCAGTAATTACATTCGCATACTAACTGTTCAGAAGAGGATTTCTAACCCAGTTCTTATTTCACTCTAAGCTTAATTTGTTTTTTGAATTGTTTAGCCCCTTAGTTTAATAGCCATTTTATTTTTCTTTGTTGTTTTAGGTGCTATTAGATAATAAGTTAGTTTAATCTTAAAAAAAATACTCTGTGATAATGAGCTGTTTGCTTTAAATGGATTTCTAATTCCCCAACAAAACCTACATTTAAATAACGTTGAAGTTGTGATATAGGCTGTTAGGCGGTTTGGGGGGCCAGGACTGGTGCACGGAATACTCATCTCGAGCCCAGGTTCTTATAAATATCCAAAAGGAACATTTGCATGGAGACCTGAGATTTTAACTCTAGCATCATTCATTCATCAAAAATTTCATGATAGAAAATAAAATACTTAAAATACTTTTTCTTGCATGTATTTAACATTGTAGAAAAACAAGGGAAAATATGTGTGTGAGTGTGTGTGTGCCCATGTGCAGCCATGCACATGTTTCTGATATCACATGCCTTCAGAGAAACCAGATAAAGGTCTTTTCTTAAGCGCCAGTTCATCTTTCAGAAATCCTTATAAAGATATTTACCTAAATGAAGCTGAGTGCTCAGTGAGAGCTTGTCGGATGGCTCATTGTATGTGCATTTAGATATGTTGGCTGTTGTGGGATACTCTGGAACCATTAGCGTCTTTCGTATAAATGCTGCTTAGTTCTTGGATCCCTGACATGATAAAGTGTAGCATGTCAATCCTGCTTCTGGGTGCAAGTCCTTCAGAGTCAGGGATTGAGAGCCCCCCAGAAATAAGTGTTAGTTTATTGAGGAAGAGGATTATATGAGTCTTCCATATCTGTGTATCTCTCTCCATATTCTATTTATTCTCGATATCTATCTGTGTATCTATGTACCTACCCGTTTATCTCCATCCATCCATCTCTCGCTCTCCTTGGGAAAATTGTATTTTTAAATAATTACTAGCTTTATTTATATTAGAGAATAGATATATACATTTCACCCTTTGGAGACCAAACCTATGTTTTATTTGATGCATTCAAGGAAGGAAATAATACACTTTATAAAAAGGACATTCTTTTACCAGTTAAAAATCATGAAAATAATATAGCTCTAGATTATTATACTCACAGAGCCTTTCCATATTGCCAGACTGATAACAATGTTTAAAGCAACAAAATGTGCCGATTTAGACCATTTGAACCTGAAAATACATTTCTGCCAAAATCCAAGTTTTACATTTTGATAACAGGTCCCTAGAAGTAAAGAGCTTAAGTCTGAAATGCTGATATGGTCTTATTTGTGATGATATGAATGGCCCATTGTGTTAGGGAATGAAATAAAAATTGCTGTGTTCATGAGATCCCGCTTATTTTTAAACCTCTTTGCACTTAATGTTACATTGAGAGATTAAATATCACTGTTTTCAGCAGCTCTGATGGATATAGATATCGCTTTAAGCTCTGGAGATTTTAAAAATATTCTTTAGTCTTATAATTTATTTATATTCATGCCACACCCCATTCACTAGAAAATAGAATTTGAGTCCTGGGAGTTGAATTTTACTCCCTTTAATTCACATTTTAACCTACCCACACTTGTGACATCTGTTCTTGAAAACTAAGCTATGAAATCCTTATGTGCTTTTAAAATGTGTCAAGGTGATTTTCTTGGAAACTCTTTTCCCTCTCACCTCTCACAAATGCCAGGTCAATAAGCAACACACACTGGTGACCAGTTGGCTTAATGTTTGTAATCCTCTCCCTTCACAGTTAGTCTTGATGAGAAACAAAACTATTTTATAGAATTATTGAGTTAGCTTAACTCTGTGCTTTATTTTCTGAGGGAACCAGTTGACAGTATAGCATAGTGCCTTGAAACCTTTGTCATGTTTTGCATTTGGGCTGATAAAACTCTCTTTTATTTAGCAACACCAGCATTCTTTCCAAATCACAGCCAGAATGCTTTATTATGCCGCGTATTAATGTAAAACTATCTGTTTTCTTTCAGTTTGGAAATAATAATAACTATATGAATATGGCTGAGGCGAACAATGCGTTCTTCGCTGCCAGTGAGGTAGGTGACTGTCTTAATGTGTTTGTTCCTGTTTTTCGTGTTATTGAGATAATTTAATAGGCTTGAAGGGAAAAACAAAGTATCAAATTTGTCTCTTATGTGGCACAAGGTAACGACTTTGGAGGAGAAATGAGAAAAGCTTATTGGAAAAGAAAACCTGATAAGTATTTTATCACTTGTCTGTAGACTGTTACTAATGTTAGTAACTTCATACAAATCTTTTGATTAAAAAATAATGCAAACAGAAAGTAAATATATAAGAATGTATGTTAAAACACACACACACATACACAGTGTTGGTATCTAAGCAGATAAGTGGTTATTTTTTTAGAAACCAGGCTAGAAGTGACTTTTAATGGAAAATAGTTTAACTTCACCTATACCTAGGGATAATTAAGTGTCATTAGGTTGTCATGGTTTGGGAAACTATGCGACAGAAGAGTATTATAGTTTCTTGGGGCTTGGGGTGATGTGAAATGAGTGTTGTAATTTGTTGCTAGATCTCCATAGCCCAGTACAGTGCCTGGCAGTAGTAGGTGCTCAATAAATATTTATAGAATGAATGAATGAGTGGCTGGCATGCTCCAAAACTTGGTTGCAGCTGGGGAAACTGGGTGATGGAATCTAAATCCAGCACCTCATTGTCTCTGGGTCTGTCTTCAGTTTACGGGTGCAGATGAAACAAGCATCGTCTTCTTGCTGCTGTTTTTACTGCATTTCCTATTATTGATTTTGGGCTGCTGTTTGGTCTCATTGGCCTGCCCTCCAGAAAAACCTCAATCTTGATTAGATAAAACATGGTTTCCCCAAAATGGTAGACTGTGTGAGATTTAAGGTTTTAGAACAAGAACAAACAGAAGTGAAATTGGCCCAAATGGAACATTTCCTCTTGCGGTTCATGTAATATAAAGTCCTCATTTTCCAGATACGTTCAAATACAGGAAACTGAACTAGCTTGACTCCAGAGAATGAAAATAATAATGGCTTCATAAATGATCTTGGTAAAGGGAGGCAAGTGTTATGAAAGAAATTAACTTTGAGAAATTATTAGAATAAATGGGGAATCAAGAATTAAGGGTATTCCTGGATTAATCATTTTTATAGTGACCATCATCTCTCTAACCAAGAAGACAGCTTAGATAAGGGAATATTGTTTGGCACTGGCTGCTGTGTTGTTTGTGATAATGAACACAAACCCCATCTGTAAGGACAACATGATGTTTCATTCTGTAGGATTTTTTTCCCTACATTTGAATCAAACATTGATGAAAGCTCTACTGCCAGCAGCTGTTCAGAGACAATTTAATTCCAGCTGTGATAATTCACCATGTCAGACATTGGCTGTTATATGTTGATACAACAGTTCTCCAGATTTGCATTTTTATCAAAAGGAACAAATGTTTTGAACATTTCAGTACAGATGGTATTTAACCATGAACATACTACTTTAACATGTTCAAGGTAAACATTGAAAAGTCAGTATCTGTAAAAAATAATCACGCAAACTCTAAATGATTAATCTGATATTGGTCAGATGGCACAGTTACCAAAGTCAGTGTGTCTTTTTGTTGTTTTTGCCATATATGGTTTTTTTTTTTATAATCTCAGATATCCAGCATTTTGGATTCTTTTTTTCTCTAAGGAAAGCTTAATTTTAATATATTACCTGCCTTTAAAGTAGTTTAACATTTTAACATTTTCTTGGTTATTTCATTGATTATATTAGGTTAGGATATTGTAATATGCTAAATTGAAATTAATTTGCCATTAAAAAATTATACCATAGGGACATATTGCATATGACATCTCTATCTGTTCCTTAACAAAAATAAAAACCTTCCTAATTGTGACTGCTTAGCATAGACATGTTTTATGTTAGTTTTGGAAGTAATCTTATGTAATGATTTCTCTGTACATCTTTTCTTGAACAAAAAATAAAGCCCAAGTAAATGTTAATGCTACATTATAGCATGTGCCTAATTTCCCAGACACTGCATTAAAAGTAAATTTACTTGCTTTTTTAACATTTTAATGAGTGTAAACTAATTCAGGAAGTCTTTAGGTTTGCATGCTGTAAAGTCTAAATTGTGCCTGAAACCAATTCCCTTCACATGGATATTGTCCTGTAGATAACACTACAGGGACTAGGATACTCTGAGTTTGAAATTCACACATTTGCTTTATGTTTTCTGTCTGTGTCATGATTACCCTGACCATTTTTAAAGTACTTTAAATATTTATTGAAATAATATTTCAAGTGTTAATTACAGTGGTAATGAAAACAGCCAAATGCCACATATCAAGAATGAGTGTTTATCCGTATTGTTAATGTGATATGTTAGATTTCATTAAGCAGTAATGGGGTAGCAAATGAGTCACAAATTACAGTTGCATCTGTTACTAGACCACATTAGTGCCAAAATAACGGCAAATGCAACCATAGGGTTATGTTCATTAGCCAACCACGTTTGTGGCCAATTCATCCCTTTGTGTTTGGGAACTAGGGGTTCCACAGTTAGAAACTGACAGCTTTTGGGGTCATTATTAGAATGCATGTGTCAGAAAATCCAATATTTTAGTCTAGCATTCAAATGTATTATTCTGCTACGATGTTTTGCATATATTGAGCCTGCTAAGAACCTCAAGATGTTCAGTTGTCCCACCATAGACTGCCATAGCCTGTGACCTCTTTTTTTCTGGTGAGATACAAATAACATTTGACAGGTTCTATATGTAAGAAATGTTTTTTGTTGCTTTTTTTTTTCTTGAGTTTTTCTTTTCTCTCAAGTGGTCATTACGTTATATCATGATTGATAGCTTGAAGAATGATGATTTTCAGCACTTAATTAGTCCTCTTAACTGATAATAGCAGACTCAAATTATCTTGCACCAGTTCATTCTTTCAAATACTATTAATAATAAATGAACTATAAGTTTGACCCTCTGAGCTAGGAATAAAAAATATGAGTAGTCCCCCAAACCCTTCACTTGACCAAAAAAAAAAAAAAAAGAAACAAAAAAAGAAACAAAAAAAAAACCTAGACCTTGCCACTCTCCCAGAACCTCTCGCCAAAAAAATCCCCTGGAAAATGGTTAGTGTGGTTGGGTGGAGCAAGCCTGATTTATATCACGAGGCCCTATTTTAAAACACTGCCTTTAAGAATCTCAGTATTGGCTGGGTATGGTGGCTCATTCCTGTAATCCCAGCACTTGGGAGGCTGAGGTGGGTGGATCACAAGGTCAGGAGATCGAGACCATCCTGGCTAACATGGTGAAACCCTGTCTCTGCTAAAAAATTCAAAAATTAGCCGGGTATGGTGGTGGGCACCTGTAGTCCCAGCTACTCGGGAGGCTGAGGCAGGAGAATGGCGTGAACCCAGGAGATGGAGCTTGCAGTAAGCCGAGATGGCACCACTGCCCTCCTGCCTGGGCGACAGAGCGAGACTCTATCCCCACCCCCCACCCAAAAAAAAAAAAAAATCTCAGTATCAGTGAAGAAAAACAATGCATTAAGACTTAGGTCTTGAGATATAGTACTTGTCTAAGTAAGCGAACAGCATCAAATCTAGTTAGTATTTCTATATCAATATAGCTGTATGCTCTCTAGATCATCTTTAAAAAGTAGAAGACTGGTAGAAAATGTTCAGATAAATACATATTAAAATGTTCATGTAAAAGAAAATAACCCTCTTTATAGTTTAAATAAAAGCACTGGCATCTTTTAATATGAGCTATGATAATCCTTATATAAAACATTGTATTACACACAGTAACAATTTCCATAGAAGTAGTCATTGCACTTGGGAATATACCAATGAGGAAATTAAAAAAGCAAACCACAAATTTAATATTACTTGTTTTATATGTTGTGGCAGAAAGTAAATATATGTAATGTTCAGTTCTGGATTAATGTGTGTGTGTGTGTGTGTGTGTGCCACAAAATCATCAGCATTTCATAAAGCATGTGGATAGTGTCAGCGGTTTGAGCTGTTTCACTAACATATCAATAAAGTAGCAATTTGTTATATACTCCAACTAACAACAAAGACAGATGTTGCTAATTAAGTAGGCATTAAAAAACTGTTAATACTGATACTCCATTAAAACCATATGATAATGAGAATTAAATCTTTAATCAGAATGATCAGCAAAACTTTATATATGGAAATCTGTGTTTAAGATGTTTTCATTTGAGAAATAAATATTTGGCCTAGATATGTTTGTAGTGTTTTCATGCAATGTCTTTCTCTTTCTCTCCCAGGAGGAATAAGATATAGGAACAGAATAAGAATATATCTGTATTTTGTTTCCTTTTAGCAGACATTCCATACACCAAGCCTTGGGGATGAGGAATTCGAAATTCCACCAATCACGCCTCCTCCAGAGTCAGACCCTGCCCTAGGCATGCCGGATGTACTGCTACCCTTTCAAGCCCTCAGTGATCCATTACCTTCCCAGGGAAGTGAATTCACACCCCAGTTTCCCCCTCAAAGCCTGGACCTCCCTTCCATTACAATCTCAAGAAATCTCGTGGAACAAGATGGCGTGCTTCATAGCAGTGGGTTGCATATGGTAGGCACCACATTTATTACTGAAATTATTTTTTATCATTTGCACAAATCATAGTAAAGATCTGAGAGTCCATGTTCTGAAACGTGCTCTTGCCTGTTCCTAGTGGATTGATCCTAGTGCTATTTACATGCAGGTACTGGATCGCTGCCTGGTATTGAACAAAAGGGTATTGGGTTGGTTGACAGTAACCAAAAAGAAGATGATCCAAAAAGATTCTGCTGATTTAAAGTGATTTTTTCAAAAGTCTAATTGATTGGTTTGGAAGTAGCCAATCTTCCCTTGCTGTTGGTTTAACACAAAGGTGTGCTTGAGTTGAAAGTTTGCCCAGGCAAGATTTTAGAAATGGAAGTCCTTATCAGGTGCCTAGGTCTTTTGAGTTTTTAGTATTATAATGCTTACGATACATTTACTCTTACTGCAAATGAAATACCAAACTGAGATACCAAAAAAGGGAAAAAGTATAATTGCTTATAACCAGCAGAGAAAAATATAGAACAAGCGATTGTGTGAAATACACCTAATTGTGTTATTTATTGTCATAAACATCGATTAAGGCACTCCAGGGAGCCAAGATAACTAATGCAATAATTTTGGTTCTATTTTTCTTAGTGTGCAATTATAGTCAGCAATCACTAGAGTAAATCTGCTTAAGTATTTTAAACTCTTCTGCTGGGATTTTTCTTTTTTTTCCATCATAGCATATAATGCGTT
This sequence comes from Hylobates moloch, assembly GCF_009828535.3. NCBI lineage: Eukaryota > Metazoa > Chordata > Mammalia > Primates > Hylobatidae > Hylobates > Hylobates moloch. The sequence continues at coordinate 53,187 of NW_026652337.1, forward strand.
TGTGTCTATCTAGGTGAGGTACTAAGTGGACATTTTTAAAACAAGATTAATAGTTTATAGAGCTTTTTTTTTTTTAAAAAAAAACCCTGTTAAAATGAAACAGATGTGTTGGTATAACAAAAAACAAATCCTTTTGCTTGTTTACATATTTCTCTGCACATTAGGACCATGCCAGTGATGTTTATTGGCTTCATTGTTAATTCCCCAGATAACAACGTATGATTGCAAAATATGTAGTGGATTAGTGGTGCAAAGATTCAATGTGCTCTCTGAAATATAAGATTACTTTCCCAAATAGGATTGCAGCAACATAATTTTCTTTGCCTGTGATCTTTTGTGTTTGAGCTGAACATCGGGGTTTTTATTTTTTACTTTATTTTTTTTTTTGTCAGAAAATAATTCAGTGAACAGTCGGGAAATAGCCATTAAGTATTCATAAGCGTTACTCGACATCAAAATAATTGTTTCCAGGGGACTTTCTTATATTTTTGTACCTTTTACACTGGAATGGAGGGTTCTATTCTCTGTTTCTCTATAGCCAGGCTTGCAATGTTTTGCTTAGAAAAGAATAAAAGTAAAATGGGTGTGTTTAGTCACCAAGGGAGTTTGCCAGGGTTCACCGTCATTCATAGATGCTCAGCGAGACTCATTTAAGTTGCAGAAATAGTTAAATGTATGTTAAAATGTGTACTTTATTAAATTGGTAAATATTTATTAATAATATAAGAATCTGCCTTTAAATTAAACATCTGATGAATTACCTTGCCTTAAAGCTATAAAACTGTTATTGCTGCCATAAAAAAGTGTAAAGGAGGCATTTTGACTATGAAATTTCATTTCATGGTCAATTGAATTTACTATATTGGAAAGAACTAAAGATGGAATCATAAAATAATTATGATATTCACATACACTTAAAGAACAATGCTTTCACAGACTGGCGTTGGGAAAGAGGACTCAATTTTTAATGCTTCTTTTGTAATGTATGGCTAATCGCTAAAGCAGTTGAATTATTTCATTGACTTTTGAAAGTATAGGTACTTTAGCTAAGTGCAGGCTGTTGTCATGGTATTTCCATGGACCTCATCACATTTATTGGTGCCTTTTTGAAGTTTTGCTGAACCTGAGTGATATTTATTTTGGCTTGAAACAAACTAATCTTGTTGAAAATTCTAGTAGAATTTCACCTTGAAGAAATGTCATGGGATTTTAAATCACAAATGTTGGAAAAAATAAAATGTACTAGGACAGAATTATGATGAATACAATGTGTCGTTGGCTTTGTTCTATGTACTACCTGACACGTTCACCTATAAACTTGAATTCAGAATCGCCAGAGGCATGGTTGAAAATTGGTTATGTCAGGGTTCTTCTATATCTCCCTGCGGGTACTGAGTTGGCTGGCTACATCATAACACTCCACAGAAGCCTCCTCAGAGATTTCCCTTAGGAAAGTCACCAGAAAAATAATAAATAATACTTTATACATCATGCATTCAGCTTCCCAGTGTGTGTTGGATATTTCATACCTTATGCAAGTAAGAAGTTTTATTATCCAAATGAATATGGCTGTCTGTTAAGGATTGCTATGGTGAATTAAGACTATCATATAAGAAGAAAAGCCAGCTTGTTGATGTTGTATTGAACCAGCTTTTCTTCAGAGCTTCATCGGTTTTCCTTTAGAAAGAGTGACAGTTTGTCACATTACTGATTAGCTGCATTATTGTTGGCAACAAGCACAACATGTTTATCTTCGTTAAATTTATGCCATTATATTTAAAAACAGAAGGCAGGAACAAAAAAGGGGGATTAAAAAGAGTCCAGTGATTAGCATTCACATTTCAAAATATGCAAATAATGCCCCAGTATTCAAAAGCGAATTGCTGAAAAATTGAATGTCGATGCATTTGTGACTTCAAAGAACAACCTTGATTTGCTTGTCGTAAATACGTGTATTTTAAAACAGGATGTGGTTGGCAAGTCAAAATCAACAGTATATTTTTGTTAAAAATTTGTTACCTCTAAGTGTTATTGTCAGTTCAGATGATCATCTGGAAATTGTTTTAATCCACAAAAGATTGCAATTCTAAAAATCTACAATGTGCGTTCCAAAGGATTGTGTGTGTTTTTTTTTAACACCTCTCTATAATCTGCCCAGCCTGCTGAGTAGCATTGACATCAGTAGTACATCAATTTCAGAAAGTGGATTATTTTTACTAGACAGCTATTGTGACATATTGGGTCAGTCATAAATGAAAGATATTCATGCAAGCATGCAATACTTGTAATGAAGTCTCACTCTGACCTTCTGTATGATTGATTCTGTAATTTAGTTTTCTCAGGCAGTGCCTGAAATGAAATGAAATCATGTTGAACAAGTTTTGAATACCCACAGTGCACCAGGAGAAGAAAAATCTGCAGCCCTAGAGGCTTGAGAGAGAGCAGATGAACGATTTATCTCTATGCTATTATAGCCTTTGCCAGCATTCAACATTTCTTTTTTTTTTTCTTATTTGGCTTAAGTACTTAATTCTGCAGGTAGCTGTAAATGGGAAAATAAAATGCTGTTCAGATTTAAAATGACAGGACAGGAGTATGTGCAGGGGACTGATAAAATATCTTGAATAGAACTGACCTTTCATGTAGCTGAAAGTTACTGGGGGATTCATCCTCATAATTACCATATAGATTATTTTTATTTCTTTCCTGCAATGAAACATTTCAGAGAGCAGTAGTGCTGATTGAATGAAAATTGAACTTGTTAACATTCTTTTCAGCTTAGCCTGTTGTACATAACAGAAGGTTAGCTTTGATGAATTTCAAAATTCTCTTTGATATCTAAGAAACAGACAGTAAAATTATTGTCTCTGGTCTGATATTTTGTATGCCCCCCAAAAGAGAATTTATAAAACACACTGATAATTCACATACTTTTCTTCATATATTATATTTCCATGTTTACAGGACTGACATTTTCTGTTTGATATTACCTTGGATTTAATTGTGATCACACATATTTATAGAAAATGCTATAGTGGTGCTCTAGCAATATCAAATGGAGTATTAGAAAATTGAAAAAGATGGAAGTAAGGAAAGTATCTGAGTATGGTAGTATTCGCACCTGTTAAAGGGAAGAGAAAAAGAGAGGAAAAGGTCCTATAGGAGACACTTATGCAGAGAAGAAAATTATGAGCTTTTAAAATATTCGTAAGACTCAAGTCATAATCCAGACAGATATCATTGTTGATAGAAAAATGGCAATTTATCAGAATATTACATCTAAAATTACCAGGCTTATTTTATAAGTTTTTATACCATCATTTGGAATGGCTCTCATTTTGAAATTGAATTATTATATTTGTTTTTAAGAAAATGACTTTCATGCCATTTTTATACTTAAAAAAATCTTACGTTAAGAAAAATAGCAGACTTTCAATTAATACATTGTTTTTAGCAATGTTGCTTAATGTGTTACAGATAAAGCGGTTATTTCATGGGTCATTAAGGTGTTTAATGCATGGAACGTTCTATTAAAACAAGCCCTGATTATTGTTATGAATGCATTCATTGCCATTGTCAATAGAGGTTGGGGAGCTAAAGTCCACAGGATGATGACTATTTAGCCATGGGGGGACAAGCAATTTCTCATACAAATTGAATACTTACAAATATATCATACAGATTGAATAACTTTGGTCAAGTTATGGTCAAAAACTATTTTATTATGAATTAACAATATAAAACTCACAACTTACCTAGGCAAAAATACACATTGAATGGAATAAGACCTATCTGCGTGAAGTCTAAATTATACAATTATAAAACTGAAACCATATATTAACCTTCAATGAATATTTACTGAGCACCTATTAAGTGCTGTATATTGTTTGTTGCCTTTTTTTAAATTTTACATATTTTTTAGAGAGAGGATCTCACTCTGTCACTCAGGCTGAGGTACAGTGGTATGATCATAGCTCATTGCAGTCTCGAACTCCTGTGTTCAAGCGATCCTCAGCTTCCCGAGTAGCTGGGACTACAAGTGTGTGCCACCACGTCCAGCTAGTTTTTAAAATTTTTATAGAGACAGGGCCTTGCTGTCAGTTGCCCAGGCTGGTCTTGAATTCCTGGCTTCCAGCTGTTCTCCTGTCTTGGCCTCCCAAAGTGCTGTGATTAGAGGCATGAGCCACTGCACCTGGCCTGTTTTTAATCATTAGAGCTTGATTATACTGCTTGTGAAATTGTTTTGTGTTTCTTTTTTTTTTTTTGACTACCAGTGTCCCCTCAATGAATTACAGAGATTCAATCTGACTGCTGCCTGAAAGAAGCTTATTGTCAAAAGCCAACTTTAATTTAGCTGTTACTATACCTTGATAATTGTCTGCCAAAAATATCCAGGCCACAGACACTTTTACAAGCTGCCTTCTTTGTAGAGCCTTGTACCACACTGAGCTTAAAATAAATATTCTTTATTCTTGGCCTGTGCATACTACTGACTCTGAACAGATAAGAATTGTCTTTAGGGCTGAGTTAACTTGAGGGTCATCTGTCAAAGTAGGACTGTGTTCCAAACTTCTACTAAACCTAATTAGCCCTTGTGCAGTGTGATACATGATTATTGTTTGGTTTATAATGTTTAAAGGAAAGTGTTATGAGAAGGCTGGCTGTGGTTTATTTCCCTGTATCTTCTTTTTAACATAGGTCATCTACAGTTAAGTGTTGTAGTACTTAGTGATGGTTCAGAGACGGCAAAAACACCCTTTTACAGCACTTAGATTCCCACATAAGACTGACACGATGGCTCAAATATTTTTTGGAGAGGTGAGAGTTACTCTGTATACCATTACCCCTGTTCCTTTTATTCACAGCCCTTGTCGTCCTTTGCAATGCTTTCCTTTGCTTGCTTCCCATCTGTCTCCTCCCTACCAGAATAGAAGCTCCAGGAAGGCAAGTGCTCCTTGGGTCTGTTTGGTGTCATCCCTGGGCCTGGAATATACTTGACTTTCAATAAATATTTCATTTCTTCAATATATAAATGAATAAAAGGGCAATGAAAGGATATTTACTTGTTATTAAGAGCATACTTAGACTGCTAAGTTAAAATGGAGGGGAGGGGAGGGGGCTTGAAGTATCAACAGCTATAAAAGTGGAATTGCTCTTTAAAATTTTAATTTAGGACTGAATAAAATAAGCATGGAGCTGTTCCTTTGGTAAAACAAAGTCAGTTACAGGGTACATGAGTAAACTACCATTAAGTGTTCATAATAAACTCTTGAAAATTTTATTTTGCCAAGAAACTATTAATTAACTTTAGGGAACACTGTTTTTTACAAAACTTTCATGGGTAGGTATGTCTGATTACAACCCTGAGAGTAGTTATTAAGTAAAAATGATCTATTTCAGTGCAGATATTTTGATGAATATAAAGGTGGTGGTATGCAGGTCTGTAATTATCATTGGTATGCATTTGGCATGACTGTGTCAGGGTCCATTGGAGTTACAAAAGTAGTAGCTATGCATAACTATTTGATCGTTGTTAATTTGGAAATAAAATTTTAACATTGCTATAAGACATAACTAAATAATCGAACATAAAATTACTGGCCTGCATTTCCTATTTGCAGTTAACTCTGATATTTATGAATACAAAGTAATTTTTATTGCTGATAATTGTTTAATTACTTCATTTCTCAAGAAATATTGATTAAAAACTGGCACAGTGAAAATATATTTAGTCACACTCTAATATATTTGGGTTAGTTGCTTCTTAATTGGATGTTATGCTCTATTTTGAAAACCTAATATTGGATTGTTATGGAGAATATTTATGTGTAAGTATAGATAGAAGATGCATTAAACACATTTGCATATTAGAATTTAAAAATTTTTTAATGATGAAATCAACCCAAGTGTAAGTGCCATTGTAATAAGTATAAACAGATAATATAGAATAATAATGTATAATATTTACAATAAAATGTCAATGTGAAAGCTTATATCTTAGATTTGCAAAAAGAAACAAAACAAAGCAAGACCATAGTATGTATAACTATGTACTACTAAGTGTGCAGCACAAAGATAAATGTAGCACTGCTCCAGGCCTGAAAAAATGAGTGAGAAGGATTTAAATATGTAGAGTTTTCTCATTTAAGGAAATTAGAGCAAGTTTTATCCATTCTCTTCTCATATCCTGCTACCCTAAGACATATCTTCATATGAAGTACAAACATGATATTATAACATAGTGACTTACACGGTAAGGAAGTTTTTCACCTTTCATTTCTCTTTTAATCTTGATTAAGTCCAGGAGAAAGACTCAGTTTGGGGCTAATTCAGTCTTTCACACCTTTCTTTTAGCCTTCTTAAGTTAAAGAAAGCAGAACTCAGGCCCAGAGCCTCAGGCAGGCCCCGGTATCCACACTGACTATAACAGTATTATTTTCTTTTCCTGGTGTTTATTTGGCATTCCATTGGCCATGAGTGATTTTAATTTTTCATTTATGTTAGTGATCTAAAGTTTCCTTATTAATATAACATTATTCAGATTTTAACCATTCACTCAAATGATTAATGTTCAATAATAGGCTGGGTTTCAGGCAATTTAAGAAAATGAGGGATTGCTACCCAAAATATCCATTCATTGGATTTTTCCTGTTTAAAAAAGACAAAGAGGCTCTTTCATCAGGTGGAGAGAGAGGCAAGCCTCTGCCAGGCACTCCCCTACCCCCACCAAGACATACAGAAACCAGAAGGCTTTGTTGAACACCACAGGCATGAATCATACAGGCCAATAGATAGAAGGCAGTGCCCCTCCTATTAGTGAGAGCATTTTATGAGATCCATGGCCCACCCATTCTGAGTGACCTTCTGCGACTGCAAATATTAATCTTTGGGTATTCTTCGAAACACAGATTGAGGTGGCAGGCCATACATTTATATTTAAACGAAATAGAAATGTCCGCAATTGATTTAGATGGGCTGGTTGCCCATGAGGTATGGACAGTTAATATTTATTGCAATGAATAGTCCCACTAGATATACACCATGCTTTAAACTTTCAATGGCAGCCTTCTACACTGTGAATATAATCCAGACTTCCTAGCCCAGACAATAAACCTTGTCACTTTATGGCCATGACTTGCTGTTCCAGCCTCATAGCCAGCTGTGCTCTTCCTGGCCCAGTCACTCTGGACTGTCATTTCCTTATCGGTGGTATGTTTGCCCATGCCCCAGGTTTAGGTACATGTTCATCTCTGTCTGGGATGCCCTGGCTTGGTTAGCTTCTACTTCCCTTTATACCTCAGCATAGTAGGTCACCTCTTCGGGGAAGCATCCCATGATTTCCCCACCTTTCACAATGAGGCCAGTCTCTCCAAGCCTATTGCATTTCACCCTTTACCTTGCCTACCCTGCACCCAGCTTTCCTGTCCACCTTTTCATTTCTCAAGCATGTCAAGATCTCTCCCACTTCAGACCTTGCTCATGCTGTTTCCTCTGCATGAGACATGCTTTTCCCTTCACTTCACAGTTGGCTTCTCCTCATCCTTCAGCATCAGCTCAAATGCTATCTTTTTTGAGAGGTCTTTCCTATTGACCCAATCAAATGTAGCCATACTTCCCCAATAACTCTTTTTTGTATAACCTATTTATTTTCTTCCCAATATTTATCACAGTTGGAGTCTTGTTTATGTAGATGCTTTCTATTTTTAGGAACAGAACATAAGCTTTGAACATTCACTACCTGACTCCCCCAAGAAAATGATTTTTATGATATTTGTCTAATACAGTAGTTTGCAAATGAAGGGGATTTTGACATTCGCCAATGTCTGGATACATTTTGGTTGTCACAACCCAGTAGGAGAGGGGCGGCTACTGGTATCTAGTGGGTAGAGGCCAGAGATGGTGCTAAATATTCTATAACGCACAGAATGCCCCGCCCCCAACAAAGGATCATCCAGACCCAAATGTTAGTACCACTCAGGTTGAGACACTCTTATCTAATATCGCCAATTAGAAGACAAAACGAGACAAGGAAGAGAGAATGAGTTTTTCCCAAATACTGAAAAATTTAGGAAACTATATAAAGGAACATTACATATAAAATGTAATTGTGAAAGGAGTGGAAAAGCTACCAGCATTCAACTCTTATTTTTGGTTATGATAGTGGGCAATCTCTTAGAACCCAATAGCTGCTTTGCCTTTAAATGATCACTGGTAAATCTTTCAAGACTTAATTTTTGTAAGTGAGAAGTAATATTAACAAAAGCACATTAAATTTCTCTGGGCTATATTCATGGTTATACATTTCCTTATTGTGTCATTACTACTGAGAAAAATTGTGAGCAATTTTGGTGGGAGTATATAAAAATTATTCTGGCCTACATTTTGTTGTAGTAAATTTGTTCATCCATTCAAGATTTCATTTAATGTGTAAAATAATCACATGATAATTTCCTGGTTCTCAAAGATATAAGGTTTGATATATTGCCTTCTCTGGCCTCATACATAATAGGTGCTCAATAAATACTTTTAAACTGAGCTGACATCTTTCTCTTTTTATGTGGTAGTCCTAAGATCAAGGGTAACATCTTTTAAAGGTTACTTTTATGGAAAATGATTGGAGCTGTTGAGGATCCTCAAGTTCCCCAAGGCAGTTGTTAATAATTGGTGGCCCTGGCCGGGCGCGGTGGCTCACGCTTGTAATCCCAGCACTTTGGGAGGCCGAGGCGGGCGGATCATGATGTTAGGAGATCGAGACCACGGTGAAACCCCGTCTCTACTAAAAAATACAAAAAATTAGCCGGGCGTGGTGGCGGGCGCCTGTAGTCCCAGCTACTCAGAGAGGCTAAGGCAGGAGAATGACGTGAACCCGGGAGGCGGAGCTTGCAGTGAGCCGAGACTGCGCCACTGCACTCCAGCCTGGGCGACAGAGCGAGACTCCGTCTCAAAAAAAAAAAAAAAAAAAATTGGTGGCCCTAAAGGAGCTTGAATTTCCAAAGAGACACTTTAGCCATTAATCGTCCTACATTATAATCTTCACTCATAGGAAGTGATTATCGGATAACTGTGAACCATGGTGAGTGGTAGCACATTTTGATGCGTAAATTACGTGGGTCAGAGGTTACTTTAAAAATAGGCTAGAGGCCCTTGGTATCTTGTCCAGCGGGAGATGGCATCTTTTTGGATCTGAAGACTATGTGGATGACTCTACGTTTTGGCAGGGCCTTGGCCCCACCACCAGTACTCTTCAGGAATGGTTTCCATACTGTCATCCTGCAAAAGAACCTTGTTTTTTTGTTTTTTTTGTTTTTTTTTTTGTAATGAAATATTATGAGGAACCTCAATTTATAAAACAAATGGAAATGGAGTTGATTTTGTTAAAGGGGGATGATGGCAGCGGAAATCCCAGAGTCTCATTTATCTCTCTCTACCAGGACACATCTCTACCATGAAGATACCATGGCTCTCTAGGGCCCAGGTTTTCTGTCACACCTTCACTAGCTAGCTTGGGGGCCTGGGGAATCACTCTTATCTGTCTAAGAATGAGTATAGGACTAGTATCTAATGCAGAAAGCAATCCAGAGGATTAAATTAGAAAGTACGTATTAAGCTTAGCACAAATGCTGGCACATAGTAATAAACACACAGTAAAACTTCCTTTTTAGTACGGTGAACCTTGGCTGTCTATCAAAGGAGCTCCCCAGCAGCAAGATCCATAATAAAGGCATAAATTGCAGATGGAATTCAGGAAGGACTGACGAAGCCAAGGAGACATGCTTCTTGGCCTTGTGTTTGGCCATGAGAGCCATCTGAAAAATGCTCTAGGTGTGGGGTGAGTCAATCGAGCACCTATACGTGCAGATTTTCACAAGCGTTGGAGCAAAGAGAGCAAAGTAACTCTCTGCTAATGAGAAAACTGCATAAATCAGATGATCACATTTCATGGCCATACCAGTTAACTAATTTAGTATTATACAGTCAGAATTAAAATACTTCATTTAAATGTGCCCTGGAATTTGCCTGTAGATACTTTAAAACATCTAGATTTAAATAAGATGGAAAGATTTTTAAAAAGCATTCTGGGCCGGGTGTGGTGCCTCATGCCTATAATCCCAGCACTTTGGGAGGCCGAGGCTGGCAGATCACTTGAGGTCAGGAGTTCAAGACAAGCCTGACCAACATGGTGAAACCCTGTCTCTACTAAAAATACAAAAATTAGCTGGGTGTGGTGGTGCGCCCCTGTAATTTCAGCTACTCAGGAGGCTAAGGCAGGAGAATCACTTGAACCTGGGAGGTGGAGGTTGCAGTGAGCTGAGATGGTACCACTGCACTCCAGCCTGGGCAACAGAGCGAGACTCCATCAAAAAAAAAAAAAAAAAAAAAGCATTCTGAAAGACATATATGAAGAAGAAAATTTAGAATAAGCTGGATGGCATAATTACCAGTAGTTTGGGGGTGGAAGTTATGTCAGTGAGCAGTGGTTACACTTCAAGAGAACATGGAAGACTGAACAGATAGCTCAGATTTTCTAGGAGAAATGAGCAAATGTGGTAGAATTCCAATAAAAAAGATAATCAGGATGAACAGATAACATAAAATCCACACAATCTGCAGAAAGACACCTGCAAGTAGAACGTAATATTGTAGGAACAACAAAGGAGAACATTGCCGGTGATATAAGGGAGTGTGGTGTTCTGATACTTGTGACGCTTTCCTCCAGGATTTCACAGTGATTATTTGGAAATTATTAAGAAATGGGAAATGTATGTATTTAATATTCTAACACTTGTTGACGGACTCTTTTAACCACTTGCATTATCTTCCTTTTTTTTTCTGATTAAAGTGTTTTAGTTTTTGTTTACTTTTGTATTGTGGTCACAGCTTATCAAAACGGCATACACATGTACGTAAAAAAAGTTGAAACTCTCTCCTCCTTGCCCCTCCCATTCTACCCCTTATAATGTAACCATTGTTAACATTAGGATACACTTTCTTTTTTTTTTTTTTCTCAAAGAAAACAAGGCTGTCCTGTAGAGTTATTTTTTAACTTGCCTTTTATGTACTGTATGTTGGGTAGGTTAGTGGCTCTCAACTGGGAGTAGTTTTGCCCCGTCTGGGGCAAAGTCTGGAGACATTTTTCATTGTCATGACTGGTAGGGGGAGGGATATTGTTAGCATCTAGTGGGAAGAGGCTGGGGATGCATCTGAGTACCTACAATATGCAGGACAAGCCCCCACAATATGCAGGACAAGCCCCTACAATAAAAATTATCTGGTCCAAAATGTCAAGAGAGCTGAAATTGAGAAACTCTGCCCTAGGTCAATGCACATAAATCTAATTCATTATTTTTAAAAGCTTCATAACACTTTGACGTATGGGTAGACCATAATTTATTCAACTGGTTTTCTTTGATAGATCTTCTTATTGAGTGGCATTTATATATTTAATATGAAGAAACCAAATGCTCCAATTTAGTTATTTACAATTCATTCTGCTTCTTTAAAGAGCAAAAATAAACCTTATCAGAAGGACTCAAAAAAGGAACAGTTAAGAATTCATAGGCTTGTGTATAAAATTAGATTCTGGGTCACTGTGAGTCAAGAGAATTTGGTTTCAGCAAAATCACAGACTCACTCCAAATGACATGTCTTAAAGTAAGTCATTTGAAAAACATGTCTTCATTTTTTGATTCTTTGGAATTAAAAAAAAATAGAGAATAAGCAGTAACAACTATAAGGCCTTTCTGTATGACTACCAACAACAGAGAAAGCTGCATTTGAAGTAACTGCAATAAGTTTCAGAAAAAGCTATTTCTGATGATCTCTACCATCTTTTTATAGGTATTTATGAAAAAATTCATTAGTACATTAAATCATGATGGATTGAACAAAAGAAAACAAAGTAGATTTAAGTGAAAAAAGTGATATCCAATCCAAAAGACATTGAATGACTTCCAGATGCCGCTGACAATGTAATTCAGAATCGGAATGACCGTCTGGTTAACCACAGAGGATTTCACAGAAAGGGTGCCCTAAAGCAAACAGATGTTTGCTCTGTGAAACTAAAGCTCTGTGCAACTAAAGCTCTGTGCTTTGCTGGCCCATCCTCTGCATGTCCTATGCATTTCTGGGAGAATAAAATAAAGAATGGCTTTGCTTTCTCTCATAACAGCTACGTGTGTGGGAAGGATGGTAAACTAATGCAGGAGCCTGAATGGGTGCGGTCTCTGCTTCAGCCCTTTCCCTGCCACCAGTTTACTCAATAAGAAACAAGAGCTGAAAGATTATATTTAGTTTTGCTAATTTCCTTTCTTCTTTCTTCCCTCCCTTCCTTCCTTCCTTCCTTCCTTCCTTCCTCCCTCCCTCCCTCCCTCCCTCCCTCCCTCCCTTCCTTCCTTCCTTCCTTCCTTCCTTCCTTCCACATCCACTGACAGTTCTATAATGAAATATTCTGGGCTGGATATTTGGATTTTGTGCTTCTAACCCTTCAACTTCTTGGCATGGGTCCTTATATTTAATAAATGAACGGAGACCATCATCCTGCAATAGGTCAGACCTATCAACATTGCAACAGTTCAAACCTATCTAAGCAGATGCTAACCTGATAAGTTCACTGATATCTGGAAAAACTGAAATCTTTTTCCCCTTCGTTGCTGCCTTTCTAGGATCAGAGCCACACACAAGTGTCCCAGTACCGGCAGGATCCCTCCCTGATCATGCGGTCCATCGTCCACATGACTGATGCTGCGCGTTCTGGGGTCATGCCTCCTGCCCAGCTCACCACCATCAACCAGTCTCAGCTCAGCGCCCAGTTGGGGTTGAATTTGGGAGGTGCCAGTATGCCTCACACATCTCCTTCACCTCCAGCAAGCAAATCGGCCACTCCCTCCCCTTCCAGCTCCATCAATGAAGAGGATGCTGATGAAGCTAACAGAGTAAGTTAGAGCTGCCTTAGTGTGCAACCTGCCAGAGAATATGGGATTACCCCATGCTGTTTGAATTTCATTCATGGTGTTGCCTTGTTTTTCTTCATGGATTTGGAGTAGCATTTAAATGTATAATGGTTTGTTGTTTTTCTTCGCTCTTTCATTTATTTTCTTTAGAAAGTATATTGGACTGGAAATTGAGAGATCGGGCTTCTCCTACTATAGCTGTAAGGCATTGGACATGTTATTTAATTCTTGTAGGCCCAATTTTTCTAATCTGCAAAAGGAGGGCTTGGACTCCCTGCTACAAATTTCCAGAAATTGTAGACATTCCAGAAATTCTAAACTGCTCTGGTTCTAAGTTAATGTCCATGTGAGCAAGTTTCATCCAGTGTGTTGGTCAAGCTGCTGCCACATTTGACAGCCTTGCAGCTTCAGTGATATGTATCTCTGAGTTCATTCTCATCATCTTACATTTTTGCCTTTGTCATGGGAAATGTATAATTTTAAATGATACAAAGTTTGAAATAAAAACTGTGTTCCAGGTATGACTTTTCCAAATGCTTAGAATCATGAAAAAGGGTACTGTAATAGTACATAATTACTCATTAGTCACTCATTAATTATGTGCTGTATACCTACTCTGTGCTTGGCATTTTGTTTGGTTCTTGTGATACAAAGATTTATAAGAGAATTACTGCTCATGAGACTTCCCATTGGGGATGAATAGCAATGTTTAAAACTAGCTCCAGATGTGATTAGTGATATAACTGATGTATCTGGTGTGCTGAGATTCTAATTGATTCTGCTTGGGAGAGTGATTTGAGGAAGACTTTACTGAGAAAACGATATTTGAATTAGGTCTAAGAAGATGAATAAAAGTTTGTGAGGCAGAAGACAGAGGCCAACATTTTGGTGGGGGGCTAGTGAGGAACAGTGGAAGTACATGCTGTTTATGGGTATAGTGAAGTTTGATATGGGGGAAGAGAGAAATAGAAATTGAAGAACGAAATGGCTTAAATGTGGTGGTCTTTCTTCTGTTGGTAGCTGAGAGCTGATTAATTATTTGCATCGAGGAATGGCGTAAGTAATTTATGCTTTAGAGAGATAACTTTGGCTATATAGAATGCCTTATAAAGGGAGGGACCAAAGAAAAGGCAATGAATTAGAAGACTCTTTTGTTATGTTTCCTTTCATCAAGGGAGGGAATGGACAGGAGGTACCAGATTAGCAGGCATTTTAGGAGTGAGAATCATAAAGATTTTAAGGATTTGGTGATCCACTGGAATTTGAAGAAGAGACAAATTGGGTTTTAGTTTGAGAGCCAGAATGGCTATCAGCAAATGAGAGGAGCAACCCACAAAGAGAGGAGTGTTCTCCCCCATGGGGAACATGAGAGTTTGGGATGTTAGAGTTGAATCTGAGGTGCTTACATTGGAGTCTAGAACTCAGTTCATGGGAACTGGAACTATAGATTTTGGGACCATCAGCACATGGATGAGAAGACGTGAAAGTAATCAGGACTTCTCAGAGAGTATAAGGAGCAAGTCAAGGACAGAACCTTGAGCATCATCTATTTATAAGTAGCAAAAGGAAGAAGAGGAGCTAGAGAAGATTAAGAGTGATGAGGAACAGAGGAGGGAGGTTCAAGTGATGCTGCAGAAATCGAAGGGGTTTCAAGATGAAGAGTTTATTCTATAACATCATGTTAGCACCCCCATTGGGCCCAGGAATGGTAAATGCAGTGACAGTCTTCTCACATTCACAGAACTTCAGTCCAGAGGACTGACAAGTAATGGTTAAAGACTCTTGAGGGATATGATCTGATAGGGTTAGGTAACAGCTTAGCCATTACAGTTCAGAGGGGTTCCTTTCCCTCCAATCACACGTCCACTGATCTTCATACTTGCCGCTGTACCAAACTGAAATTGTCATGTCTTAAAGAGGACCTCTTATGGGACTCCTAGCTTGCTCCATTTTAAGTGAGGGTCTAGGTTTTGTGTAAAGACAATACAGCCAATTTATCTTCATTGAACCTTAGCTGAGAAAGGAAGATTAAAACTATCATTGATTATGTCTCTTTGGGGTAAAGCTTTTTCTCCAGCTTTCTGTCTCAACCCTTTTAAGTCAATGACACAAAAATTTCCTTAGGAAAATTAATTCTGAATTTTTATTTAAATTGTGAGACTCCACATTTCTGGTTTATTCTTAAAAAGTAATAATGATTAGGGCACATCATGGTTATCCAAGAAAGGCATCAAAAGTGGTCGACATTTGAATATTGTTTTACAGAGAATGAAACTGAACTCCTCTCATTTGGAAAAAAAGCTCCTCTGGAAAGTAATAGCATCTTGCCATGGGTCAGGGTATTGTGGCTCTAACAGTGCCAGATTTTCTTCCAGGAGAAGAATATAGTTGTTGGACTCAACTAGAAATATGTGTGTCTGTATATAGCTTTTCTTGTTTAAATAATGTTTTTCATTGAAGGAAAACTTGGCTCCCAGTGAAGCTCTAACTGAAAGGCATCTGACTCTCTTGGAAATTCACATTCATTAAGTAGAATTAAACAAGTGTCACTTATTTTGAAAATTTAGAAAAAAGACTATGGGCTCTAGAGAATTATTGAATTAATTGTGTGAGTTATGAAAGATGGCATTTTGGAGGAGAAGTGAGATATGACTTAAAACCATCTGAAGCTTATAAACTACTCAGATAAAGTGTGGATGCTGTTATCACTTAAATAGTGCAAACAATAGGCTCACCTAGAGGTAGGCCAGTGGTTTCTTAACACTTTGAGGGTTCAGAGCTCTCTAAGAAACGTTCCTTATCAGTTTCCTCCCTAAGAATTTTAGTAAGTGGTAAGAATTTAGTGAAAGTTCCAAATGACCCTCATTTAGAAAGTAAATAATACTCTAGGAAAATTTGAATTAGAATTCAAGCCATTAAAAGCCAATCTGTTAGTAACTTGAATCTATCTTGGTTGATCTTGCCCAAGGCTGGCTTTGAAAACAGATTTTGTCAAACATTGCAGGATTCTTGATGAAGTTAACTGCAAAATTATCTTCGACATTGTAATCTAGGGGAATAAAATGAGGTTTACAAATCATTTCCCTGCTTCTCTGATAAGTATGTTAAATCATCAGTGAACTTAGATGATGGTAGCTGGTGAATATGGAGCTTAGTCATCTTTAAATTGGGAAACTATACCCGTATCAGTTTATGGTTCTGATCTCTCAGAGTTCATGTGGTCAATGTGTGTGAGTCTCTATGGAGTATTCTTGTGAGCAGGGTTACTTGCCATAAATAACAAACATCTTCTTTTTAGTCTGCTTAGTGATTTTTAAGATCAACCATTGCTCTTTTTTTTTACAGGTTTTTAATTTTATGGAGAGTATCAATTTCCCTTTTATCTCTACTTAAAGTAGTTTTGACATTTTTACATTTGCTGTTAATCTTTAGAAAATTATTGTTATTTTAGAAAATAAAAATTACCTTTTTTCCTTATGGTGCAAGTATAGAAATTGGAGCTAATTTCCATTTTAGTTTCTGGAGAGCCATTAGCAAAGTAACATTCTGGTAAAATTAAAAAATCAGCCTCAAAAAAAATCAATTCAGACAGATCACACATATGGCATGTGACTATGGCTAGGGACCTCATTTAAAATATTTGAATATGATCAACATCCTGAATATTATTTAGGTTTTACTTCTAAAATCTCTGAAAATATAAAATATTTTGCTGATGTATGTATGTGTAGTGTAGCATATATATAGCATTGCCTGGTACAGAGTGTTCTGTTTTTCATTACTCATAATTGCCATTTAGAGCATATGTTGTGAACGTATTGAAGATACTTCTGAGTCTCATTAATCGATGTTCTAAACACTAATCTCTGCTGTCTGGTTAACTCCAAGCAAGTTTACCCCTCCCCCAGTTTTGTTGGTGATTCATCTGTTGATGATGCCTAACAAAACCTTCAAAGAACAATTATGGATCTGAGTTAAGTCTTGTTGCATTCTCTGCAAGTACATTCTAGGCAGTGAATTTTCTTCCTGCTTTGCAGGCCATTGGAGAGAAAAGAGCTGCTCCAGACTCTGGCAAGAAGCCCAAGACTCCAAAGAAAAAGAAAAAGAAAGATCCCAATGAGCCACAGAAGCCAGTGTCAGCATATGCCCTGTTTTTCAGAGACACACAGGCTGCAATTAAAGGTCAAAACCCCAATGCAACCTTTGGAGAGGTCTCAAAAATTGTAGCATCTATGTGGGACAGCCTTGGAGAAGAACAAAAGCAGGTGAGACAAAGACCCATCAAGGCACCATAAATAAAACTCATGATCATTTAAAATATTCCTCACACCTTTTCCGAGTGCATGTGTTCACTGAATATGATTGCTTCTTTTGAAATCCTTTTCTAAGCGATGGAATTTAAAAACCCAGACATATAAATCTAAACAACTCTCCAGTTATATTGATTTCTCTGTCAGCTTATGGGTGCACGTTCAGAACCCATTCAGAGGAAGGTTGGAAGAAATCCAGGCAGTATCCTGCAAGCATAAACTTTTGATGATAATCTTTTCATTTGAAATAATGTGGAATTTTTTCCCCTTTGTTCAAAAAGGGCACTACAAAGGGATCAGGTCCATCCCGCTTGCCTTTCCATTGATCATCTTTCTGAACCCTTTTGCTGTCCTGGTGGGTTTCCAAACTTTGAAGCTGCCTCTGCGTGTCTCATTATTGTCACCGGGCATTTGAAATTTTATTCTAAGTTCATTTTAAAGCAAGGCAGTATGAGAGGTATTCAGAAATTAGCCATGCTGGTGGGAGATACTTCCTTAGGGGCTTCGTCTCCTCTCCTTCCCCTTGCAACTCTTCCACACAAATGAAGAGAAGAATGGGTTCCTTGGGGGTCAGTCCCCCCACTTGCTCCTTGCATGAAACTCCAATTACCATTAATAGAAGTTAACTTTTACATATCCACAGAAGAATAGATCAACCCCTATGAGTGATAAAATAGAATAATTGTTTTCAAGAATGAAGAGTGGAAAGTCCTTGATTTTTATTTACAAATTATGAACTTTTTTCAGGAGCTCATTCCTAGAAGCTTGTTTTGTTGGGATGGTGCAACATTAGAAATTTCTTGTTAGTTTGCACTGAGCTTATTACTGTAGATAGCAGACTGATTTTCTGTCCCAGAAATATAATTCCGAGGGACTGGAAAAGTGCAGCACCTAACTTTTAAACTCTGGAGAGAAAGATGCATGTTGATCGAACACCCAGCCATCAGACCACTTAAGAAAAGCAGAAGCCCAAATCATGTTTAATATGCTGGAATTTTATTTATGTAACTCAGTGGGGTCACTTATGGAAATCTCCTAGCTTGGATGATTTCTGACTTTTAATTTTGCTCCAAAAGAAAACCAAGGTTGAAATGCTTTGCTCTTTTCTCTTCTGTCTTCATCATTCTACCTGTTGTTTTTATCCTCTGGTTTGGTATAGTTTAGAAAGGTATCTGAGGGAAAGAAGACATTGATGGAGAAATGCATTACTTTCTCTAAAGTAAGCCATTTGCAGCAAAGCTTATTCTTCTTGCTACCTTATTTATTGCCTTAGCATGAGGTTTTCAGCTGTTCTCAAGAAAAAGTGATTCTCAAGTAATCTGTATTGCAACCCGAAATCTTTTTCTTATTTGAGATAGTAAATATAAAAATTGTGCTCCAGTGAGGGTGGCAGGGTTCTGTTTTGTTTTAATATCTGTGTGTGCGTGTGTGTGTGTGTGTGTGTGTTTGTGTGTGTGTGTGTGCACGCGCTAACATTTAAAAATCAAAGCCAAGGAGACCAACCTTTTTATGTGAGTTGTGTTTATGTGACCTAATTTGTGCAGCAGTTATTTTATAGCTGAGAATTTATACGCTAAAGGTGGTGCTAATTGTGGTCTTTTAATAGGTATATAAAAGGAAAACAGAAGCTGCCAAAAAGGAATACCTGAAGGCCCTGGCAGCATACAGGGCCAGCCTCGTTTCTAAGGTAAGCCTGGGCAGGGGCGGCCAGGCTCCGAAATAGTTACAGCATGGAAAACAGCCCTCAAGCATTGAAAACATAATTGCAGCTCCCCTAAAAGTTGATGGAAAGGCATCTTGAACAACTTGTAAACTTAGGTGTTTCCATTAGAGATTACCCAAATGATGATCTGAAAATATGAGTTAATTTAAGTAGCCGAGTCTAAGTTGTTTCTGAAAGATTTCCCTGATCTTTATATATGTGTATGTAGCTATATACATAATTTTAAAATAGGCTCTTATGCCTTCTTCTGGTCAGGGATTGAGACCTGTGCTAATGTCCTCTGTTTAAACTGGGAGGTATGTTTGTGAGGCATTTTTGGACATCATATTATAAATTCTCCTGTAGTTACATTACTATAATAGGGGGGCGTTGCATTTTTGACCAAACTGTTCCATATCATATAAATAAATAAACCTCATGATCATTGAAAATGAAATTATACTCCAAGTACTAAACAAAACCTATATGTATTATATAGAGGGTATACAGTGGACCCCGGTGTGTTATAAAATGCACCAATATCCCAAGCAAATGTCACTCTAGATTATAATTACCTTAATCCAAAGGAATATGAGCTGTTACATTATATCAACATTTAATTAGCTTTGTCTCTTGCCTTTCTAGATTTTAGAGGTTTTGGAAAGGATAATTTGATCTAATATATTTTTGCTCTAGATAACTTTTTTCTGACAAGTAGAGATACAATTTCATTGTCACTGTTGCTGTCTCAAGTACAACCTAGGGTCTCAAAGCCATTTTAAAAGGGTTCATTCCCTTTTTTCTCTTTTCACCTGAGTTGTTTCTTCTTTATATTATCTGTATTAAGTATTTGTATCAAGATCTACCATTTGCAGCTGCTCAGAATCAGATCAACAGAGGTCCTCCTCTCTTCATTGACAGCTATTAGGACACTTCCCACTTCATTAGTTAGAGAAAACATTTATCAGGTCAATAGCAAAACCTCTTTCTCAGACTCTGGAAGACACAT
Organism: Hylobates moloch; assembly: GCF_009828535.3. Lineage (NCBI taxonomy): Eukaryota > Metazoa > Chordata > Mammalia > Primates > Hylobatidae > Hylobates > Hylobates moloch. Next base: position 73,158 of record NW_026652337.1, read on the forward strand.
ACTGGAAGATATACTGATGTTGTACTCAGACTTGCACATTGGTAGAAAACAGCTGACTGTGTGGGCTGCAGATGTTAAGAACTAAAGTATAGTTGGTGGTTAATTAGATAGAGTGAAGTGAATAGAGTAACAGTGTGCATGTACTTCTTAAGTGGATCATTTATTCATTCATTTATCCAGAGCAGGTATAGGTGATTTTGTGCATTAAAGCATGAATAATTGACCGTATATGGATTTAAACCAAGATCCGGTATCTCAAAAGGCATTCAGGGAATATTAACCATGATCGGGCTCATGAAGCCTGTGACTGACGTAGAGGGGATAACTTAAAACTTATACATTGCATACTAGAATCAGGATTCAGAAATACTTCCAGGCAGAATTCAGTGACACCAAAAAGGAGAAAAAAACAATAGGATAGAATTTAGAAGGAATAAATTTAAAATACTAGGTTTGGCTTGTTTGTTTTGTAATTCAGTAAAGCACTTTGAGAGGATCCTAAATCTCTATTCAAAGAACTGTGAGGCAACTAATATAGTCCTTTAGGTATAAGTTTAGAATAATTTTAACCTGAACCCAAAGTGTGAAGTAGCTGCTAATATAGTGATCACACAGGAAGCAACATCGAATTGTACAGTGATTATTAGACCACTTCTAAAGAATTGGTTCTGTTTTGGATCCCACAATTTAAAGAGAGATGACAATCAATTGATGTCTCTCTAGAGCATTGCCTCCATGATGGCGAGGACTGAAAATCACATCATGTTAGAATAACTGAAAGAATCAGGGAGGCAAGGACTTGGAGGCATATGATCTTAGTCCTCAAATATAAGGGCCGTTATATAAGGGAAATGAAGTCGATCTTTGTGCCCAAGAGAGGAGAACTCATCCAAGGGGTGAGCTTACAGGGAGTGAGAGTTCAGCCCCAGCATCAGAAATATCAATAGGGTTGCATCATATGCAGATTTAACTTATGCCTCTGCACGCAGAGCCTCAGACCTCCCCCCTTAAGATACGACTCTGCTATCACTTTTAATCTTTACAACAACCAAAGAAATTCATGGACGCTTACTATTAAACCATAAAGGAGCAAGAAGGCAGGCAAGGAAGAACTCTGTGCAATCATCCACCCATCTCCATTTACCATTAAGGCAGCATCTTAAAGGCACAATTGTGCAACTGAGCTGCCCAGGTGTTGAAATACAGACTTTCTTTGTGTTTTTTTTCTTTAAGACAGCTTGTTAATTTTTAACTACTAGAGTATATAAGAATTATGTACATGTTTATTGTGTGTATTCTACTTTATGGGTGATTTAATTGTTTTTTGAAGACAAATTTGAATATTTACAGGCTGCTTCTTACCCTAAGACCTTAGAACATGACGGTTCAGGAACATGCAGCCCCACTGAGTTTTGTAATGTGGAGAGCTGTCCACTGAAGGGGAGTGCCTTACAATGATGACATGTGTTCAAATAGAAAACATCAGAGATGGCTTTTCCTACACTGGATGACTCTCTGTATGAGGTTACATCTCAGTTTCTTTCCAACAGCAGGATTTTATAAATCAGAGTCATAAAAATTTAGAAATATAAAATTATTAAAGATAATGGATGGCTGCTTGATGTCTCTAGATGCCCCTACAACACTCCCCCCAAAAACATCCTAATCAAATGAAAAATACAAGGAAAAAATCGTCTCTGGAATGAATCATTCCTATCACTGTTGCATTAGTGGAAGAATTTCTTTTTGTGGAGGCAGTGAAGTGTTTTTAGTACAAAATGTAATAGATAGTTTCTCCCTATGTTCAGCCCTATATCTGCTGCTTATCTTTTAACAGGCGATTTGGTCCCATGAAGTTGAACATTTTCCCCTTATCTATGACTCCTTTGATAAATTCTAGAAATCTTCAAAAATAGTTGATGAACTAAAACATTTCTAAAATTGTGAAAACTTCAATTTGGTATCTCTGAGGAAACCAATAATGGTTTTCTTATACTTGAGTGAACTTCGTAATAAATAATCACACAACACAGGGCTTTCAAGTATTCCGGTGGCCATTTTCTGGTAATAGTAACTGTTAACTAATAAAAATAGCTAATATTTATTGCTTCCTATGGACCAGGCACTTTCCTAAATGCTTAACATGTCAGTTCATTTAATTCTCACGACCTCTGCACAAGAAAAATACCATATAACCTGGCCAGGGGTGGTGGCTCACGCCTGTAATCTCAGCACTTTGGGAGGCCGAGGTGGGTGGATCACGAGGTCAGGAGATTGAGACCATCCTGGCTAACATGGTAAAACCCTGTCTCTACTAAAAAATACAAAAAATTAGCCAGGTGTGGTGGTGGGCGCCTGTAGTGCCAGCTACTCAGGAGGCTGAGGCAGGAGAATGGCACAAACCTGGGAGGCAGAGGTTGCAGTGAGCTGAGATTGCGCCACTGCACTCCAGCCTGGGTGACACAGTGAGACTCCACCTCAAAAAAAAAAAAAAAAAGAGAAAGAAAGAAAAATGCCGTATAACCCAATGTTACAGATAAGGAAACAGGAACAGATGAGTAAATTAACTTGCCCAGTGTCACAAAGTTGTTAAGTCAGAGAACTGCAATTGAACTCAGGCAGCCTGTACTCTGTTGTCTTTAAACATATGGTACTCAATGGTAAAGTCGTTAGTACAGACTTAAATGCAGAAGAATTGTTGCTCTTAAATATGTGTATCAGTTATCTTTTGCCACAATAATGCTGTGTAACAACCATCCCCAAAGCTCAGTGATGTGATACAAGACGAGCATTTATCCTCAGAGAGTGCCAATTGGTTGGCTGGTTCTTCAGATCTAGGCCAGGCTTGGTAGAACCAGCTAGTCTTGCTTTTCTGTCTGGGGTCAGCTTGCATGTTGGACGAGGCTGGACTCATTCACATTGATCACAGTTGGCTGGCTGTCAGTGAACTGACTCTTGAGGGGGGTAATTGGGCCACATGTCTGTCATCATGCACATGGCAGGGGCAGGCTTGAAGCCTCATCTTGGAACTGGAGCAGTATCACTGTCATCACGTTCTGTTAGCTAAAGCAAAGGCGCAAGAACCGCCCAGACTCAAGGAGGTAGGGGATTTGACTCCACTTCTGGGAGGAGTGAAAGAGTCACAAGACAAAGAGTACAGATACAGGAGGGCATGAATAATGGTGGCCATTAAAAAAAATCAATGTATAATATCTAAAAATGCTTAAATATTTTAAATACTTATGTGTTGTAACAGTCTGGAATTTTCTCCCCCAAAATGCAGGCTGCTGCTGAGTCAGCAGAAGCCCAGACCATCCGTTCTGTTCAGCAGACCCTGGCGTCGACCAATCTAACATCCTCTCTCCTTCTCAACACTCCACTGTCTCAACATGGAACAGTGTCAGCATCATCTCAGACTCTCCAGCAATCCCTCCCTAGGTCAATCGCTCCCAAACCCTTAACCATGAGACTCCCCATGAACCAGATTGTCACATCAGTCACCATTGCAGCCAACATGCCCTCGAACATTGGGGCTCCACTGATAAGCTCCATGGGAACGACCATGGTTGGCTCAGCACCCTCCACCCAAGTGAGTCCTTCGGTGCAAACCCAGCAGCATCAGATGCAATTGCAGCAGCAGCAGCAGCAACAACAACAGATGCAACAGATGCAGCAGCAGCAACTCCAGCAGCACCAAATGCATCAGCAAATCCAGCAGCAGATGCAGCAGCAGCATTTCCAGCACCACATGCAGCAGCACCTGCAGCAGCAGCAGCAGCATCTCCAGCAGCAAATTAATCAACAGCAGCTGCAGCAGCAGCTGCAGCAGCGCCTCCAGCTGCAGCAGCTGCAACACATGCAGCACCAGTCCCAGCCTTCTCCTCGGCAGCACTCCCCTGTCGCCTCTCAGATAACATCCCCCATCCCTGCCATCGGGAGCCCCCAGCCAGCCTCTCAGCAGCACCAGTCGCAAATACAGTCTCAGACACAGACTCAAGTATTATCGCAGGTCAGTATTTTCTGAAGACGCATTTGGCAGACGGATTTGCATATACCGAGGAGAGTGGCATAGGAGGGAAAAGCATATGTGGCTGAAACCTGTAAGTTGGTGTTGGTTATGCAGAAATGTGTAACAGATCAAACGGTCCTCTCAAGTGTCTATTAGATAGGCAATAAGAACTACAGTGTAGCTGAGTAACATCTTTTAGCTGACTATAAATCACTTTGTTTTTAAACAAGAAAAGCTGTGCTCTTTTATGTGATGCCTTTTTTATTTATTCAGGCTATACCTACAATATGTGAATCAAACTGTTTAATGAATCCTGGGACATACTGATGACTATAAACTGGCCTCTCTGAGTCATAGAAAATGGCCTTATTTTTCCAGAAGTGAGTAAACCACACTTCCAGGCTATCTGAACTTCTGAAGCCCTAAAAATAAAAAGCACAGTTGTAACTACCTGAAATATGAAGATCCAGTTTCATACAAACATTTGTATGACGTGAATAGTTGATGGCATTTTTTTGTCATGAAAAAAATAATGTAAATCACAGACTTTTGCCAAAGCTCTTATTTTTTTCCTAAATCTCTCCAGAAAAAAAATGCAAGTGATTAAATTCAATTATTGACTAATTTCCACTTTTTATCCATGACTTCTCCAAATCAAACAAACCACAGTATATGTTGTAACAATATCTATGACCACTGTTAGCCCATTATATTCATTCCAATTAGAAGAAAAGAAATGTGAATATTATATTCCGTGTTTTGAGTGACAAGTTTCAAAAAATAAAAACACTGTATTTTTAAAAGGGAAATGCACTTAAATGAAAACAGTTATTACAAAAGTTAAGATTTAAAAAGAAAAAGCAAGAGTTTTTATTATGATGTAATACCAGTAGAATATTTAAAAGGCACACCACATCTGAATAATCAATGTAAATATTTTCTTTCAAAGTTGTAAGTTTTCATATTATGTGCTGTAAAGTTTTCCTAAATGAGGCTTTAACGTAAACACTGGTGACATAAACCATTCACTGCTACGTTGCTTATTGTGTTTTTATGCTGTTTTATACTTTTTTATGAGTTATGATAGCAGCAATTAAGTTGTTTGTATTTTGCTTAACTAAAACAAAAATGCTTTTATCTTGCTATAGAATAAACACATTTCAGTAAAAACTGTGGACTGTATTTTGATGCAACAACAAGGAAACTGTTCACTTTTCAAATAAAATGATATGTCAGATTTCATTTTTGGTTCCTTGAATACATGTAAGATGGGGAAATACACCACATACCAAGTTTCATTTGAGCCCAAGCATCATCTTCCATTTTTCAATTGGAAATATGATATTTATGGCCAAGAATATGCATTGCATAGCCTGAAATGAAGATCCTTGAAAAAACCAAAACAACGTATTGGAAGTATTTGTGTAATTGTCTTTTTTTTTTTTTTTTTTTTTTTTAAGATGCAAGTACAAGGTAAGTATAGAGAAAAAAGTAATAGCTTTTTTGAGGGGGCTAGAGCTAGCTGGGTATTGTGATGTTATTGCTATTAAAATGGATGGTGAATGCTAATTCTCAAGCCAAAATAATTATTTTGGTGCCCATTTATTCCCCCCTTTTCTTGCTCTGTAGCGGTTCCTCTTTGAGAGCAGTGTGACCACTATCCCCAGTTGTCTTGCATGATTAATTACAGCATCTGTCCTGTCAGAAGCTATAATGAAGAGGTCTTGATAAAAATTGCAAATTACCACTGGCAACAGTCTTAAACTGCTTATGATAAAATGAAAATTAAAAACAGCAAGTGTCAACCCTGACCAGAATCCTAATCTGGAAAGAATGAGGGTGTGCGTGGTGCGCTCCACAGCTACTTTGTGCAAGACATTCAAAAATAATGGAATACGGATCCCTCAAAGTTGTTGTATTTCAGAGAGTATTTACTGTATGTTGTGGGTTATGAATAATGAATTCAGCTTTCAATATTTCATAATCCTCTCCTACTCTGTATTATGTACAAATATTGAACAGCAAGAGATTCTAATTATAAATTTATGGATTTCTTGCTGTAGAAAAATTTATGTCTAAATTGAAGCTTTTCATAAGATGTATTAGTTGACAGGTATCAGTGTTCAAACAGCCTTAGAATGATGCCTAATTACATCTACAAGGGAGTGATTGTATTCCACAAAGAAATGATGTGCTAGCATCAGACCCATCAGAAGTAGAGCTCGAATGGTAAAAGATTTTCTGTGAATTGAAACTAACATTACATAACAATAACCATTTTATATTCTGTTGTGAAACCTTTAGACAAATGTCTTCAAAATTAATTGCTAAACTACATATGACAGTAATTGTGTATTAGTTCTGTAATTGTCATTTTGAAAACCCATGAAGTATTGCTTGGAAAAAAATGTCACTAGTGATAAGACTTAATTGCAAGTGAAGTCTGTTTTCAACTGTTTGCAGTTAGAAGCAGGTGTTGTAACATCTATTAAATGATTTTATAAATCTTAGGTTTTATCACATTTGATTAAATGCTGCTAAGCCACTGACGGTCAATTCCAGAGGAAAAAAAAAGTTTAATGACTACAGTTTATAAAATTAATCACCAGGCAAAATTATACATTTAAAATGTCAAAAGGCTTGAATCATGAAAAGAATTCCTCAACCTTGTTACCAAATTATTGTTTTCAGGATTCACAAAGCATGTTATATATCCATTTATATTTCAGTTTATACATATGACTGGTTTCTATTCCTGAGACTTAAGTAAGTACTTGGTGCACTTTTTCTTTTGTTACAGGTCAGAAATAAATCAGGATAATGAAAAATAGACATGAGAAATGTGGTATCTGATTAGTGTCATACCTAAATGGCCTAAATGCCTTCCCTTTTAAGTGGTCTACAGACACTCCCCCACCCCCACCACCTCCATTTCACACACACACACACACACACACACACACACACACACACACACACATGCCCCTTGTCTCTCCCAATGCCATGTAGACATTATTTTATTACTCTGGCTAAACATGTGCTCTCTTTGCATTAACCCATACTGCTGTATGATGAGAGAACATAAGGCATTTTCATTTTTAGCTGACATGGGGTCATTAGTTCCCGAGTCAAAGAACAAAAGCTTAAATGCCTTCGTGCAGCATAATTTCTGCAATATATTACCACCTGACGGAGGTTTGAAGGCTTTCTAGACAGATGGATTAATATCTCAAGTTTAAGTAGAAGTCCTCCACTGTGTCCATTCAGTGAGCTTTAGACATCTGAATGGTTTCTTTCCCATTTCTCACTTCATGGAGCATTTTTCAGCACTGGACTTCAATATAACCTTTCCTCCCTGCCCCCCCACCCCCCTTTGTTTGGCTTTTGTTTTGCAACAGCTGTTATTATCGTTTTTGGTCAGCTGTGATTGCTGGAGGCAAAATAGGACCAGATGGTGTTTTGCTATGCATGAATGGAGAGTTAGAGGAGTTGGGATTGAATAGGCCAAGTTTGAATGGTGTCTATGCACCACCTGCCTGCCTTAGCTGTGGCGTACACATCACAGTAGCATGATCCGTCTCAGACCTACTAGAATCGGATGGGAAAGTGGAGAGCTGGGGTGGCTTTTCCCCATATTTATTGATCTTCCATGCACTAACAGAATAATGCAGTGTACAGTCAATTTGAGATAATTGGATATGACACAGCATGGACATGTAATCTATCACTCCTGAATTCTGGTTCACTTTAAGGATCTGACTTCTCTCCCAAATACACACACACACACACACACACACACACACACTCAGTAGCAAATAATGGGCTAAGTAGGCGCAAGTTAAAAAAATACATAAAATAGACTTTTAGGAGTCTGAGGTTTTGGGAAGGGAAGACATTGAAAAATGTGAATGCAAAGTGATGAAAACCTGGTATTAATAGAAAGCCCTCCATATTTGTACATTATTCTTCAGGTATTACACATTTATAAAAAAATGTGCCTTACTAAGAAAATCAAACAGATATACAACCCAACTTGAATTCTCTTAGAAAATATTCTTAAATATATAAATGTTTTCTCCCCATCCCCTTGAATGCAGTTAGCTTTACTGATGATCTGAACTGACCTCAGAATAAAGACTTTCCCTGAATTTTAAAGCCAGTGAGCATGTTTAATCCTTGTAGGTTGTGATCCTACAGGTGTGTGGGTTGTGTGTGTGTGTGACTGAGGAAAAGCTTAACCATCCAGAAGACAACGGCATCAGATATGCAGACAGAGAGCTCCATTTGCCTAAGGCCCTAATTACTTAAATTTACCTCTGCTACATGCAAAACACTGTGATAGGTCCCAAAGAGATGCAAAAACAGAAGTGCCTTCTGTTTATTTTGTATATGTTTGAAATTTTTCATAATAAATGTTTAAAAAATAAAATAAAGCCATTCTGAACTTCAGGAGCTTTCATTTTTTATTGAGGTGGAAAAGATACCCACCAGACACAATGATTTGTGTGCCCATAAGAGCCATTTTTAAAGTGTGTTTTTTAATCTGAGAAAATTAAAATGTATTTAGAAAGGGGAGAGATTGCCATTGGTTAGGGGTATTAAGGAAAGCTACATGAAATTATGGACATTTAAGATGTGCCTTGGAGATTGTGTAGGATCTGAACAGGCCAAGATAAAAGTCATCCTGGTAGAAGTAGACGACATCTGCAGCCAAAGGGAGAGCAGAGAAAATCCATTCAGGTTGAAAGCACAGGCACCTCAAAACCGCCGAAGAGAATCAAACAAAACTGGACAAACAGCTTTTGTGGAGGTGAGTAGGAAAAGCACTGGAGAGGAAGTGTGGGGTCAGATTTGTAGAAAATCTGCTGGGGAATTATGATGAACTCCAAAAGCACTGAAGGCATCCAAGTAAGGCAGGTATGATGAGAATTAATTGAATGTATGAAGGCTGAAGTGTTTAATCTATTTTTTTTCGAAGGGAGTGTCCAGGGGACACTGAAAGCTGAAAGAAAAATGGAACAAGATGACCACTTGAAAATGTATCTCAATATTTAATTATTCATATGGATAAATGAAGCCATCGCTTCATGTGCTTTGTCCTCTTTCTCATGCCACTCCCATCTTCCTGGTGCAAGAACACACCATCAACAAAGCCAAATCAAATCAATCAAGGTGTTTTTTTTTTGTGTGTGTGTGTGCGTGTGTGTGTGTGTGTGGTGGCAACTGTAGAATAAGCCTTATCCTTCCATTAGTATCGAGAGAGATCATTTTCTGTGTTTCTGCTGTGAAAAGAAAGCTATTTTCACCACTGGTAAAAAGTACCTCTTGGTGCTTGAACTCAAATGTGATGAAGGATGAAAGAAGCCCTTGCTTTGTTGCTGAGTAAAACCTCAGGCAGCACTGGGAGAGATGTTGGTTACGGTCTCAATTTAATTTCAAAGAAGAACCTTCACAGAAAATGTGAATGTGGATGTACCCTTCTTAGCAAAGGAATAATGCTCTTTTGTGAAACATATCATTATCCCTGGCATTTGTATAGCACTCTGGACTTTTCAAAGCAGTTTTCTGTGTATTACTTCATTTGGTTCCCTTTCTAGATAGGGTAGAGTTAACCTCATGTAACAAATTAGGAAACTGAGGCACAGAGGGGTGGTGGCAGCTTGTTTCAATATCTCTTTGTTTTTAAGAGGGACAGCCAGAAATGGAATGGATATGTCCTTGCTCTAGGTCAAATATTCGTATATGTATGACATATATATTTGATATAGATTTATGCCTATCATATATTTGTATATAAGATGTGTAAATATATGTTTGTGTTTGTAGCTAGCTAGATGACACATCCATCACAACACTGAACAGAAACATTACTCCGTGCTTTCCTCATGGTGAGGCAGGCAGTAAGGCAGAGTGAGTGCCACAAGTAGTAGCCAACGTTCTCAGTGGGGCTTAATGCCACATGGCACTTTTTTTGGTGTGAATGCTTTCCAGTCTATTTTCCGTACCTCTCTGTCATTCTTTTATATTCAAGCAAACAGCTTTGCCTTGTGGCGTTCAAGTGTTACGGCTGGAGGTACTACAAAAGTGCCAAGGCATAGTATCCCTCTATACGTTTGAAAAGAAAAACAAGATTTAAGGAAGCTTGAGATGGGTGAGCATCGGGTAGGTGTTCATTGTTAAACATTATTTAAGGAATCCAATGAACCGCTCCAATGTCGAGCATGAAAAATCTAAGACAGTATAGGGGATGTATCTTCCCAGGAATTATGCAGTAACAACACTGTATACTGCTTCATGAGTTACCATTCAATTTCTGAGACCACATGCCCCTTACTAAGTGCGGTGCATGCTACCACTCATTTGTCAAAGGAGATATGTCCCAAGTCCACAAGATTTTATTATTGTCTTAGTTTTAAATGAACAGTGCACTAAAGCTACCTTGCAAATGGTCACTTGCTAAAATTGAGTAGAGGTGAATGACAGTTTTGAACATATTCATCCAGACACCAGGTATGAGCATTCTGGTATTTAAGGCTTTCATTTGCAAGGTATTTGAGTGACTTATCCAGAGGCAACTGAGTAGTGGTTTTTTTGAGATTCAGGTCTTACGTTTATTTTCAGATTTTTGGCCTATTTTTTCTTACCAGGCAGTTTGCCTTGTGTCTAAGGATATATTGTTACCAGGAAAGAGGCTTCTGATAGCATTTCTTGTTGTGTCATTACTGTCATCCTTCTGACATGCAGAGAGAGCCTTAATTTCCAGTTTGTCACAGTGAGCGAAAATGATGCCATGTTCTAAACCTGCCTTAATTGGTAATTTGCAAATTTGATATAAGATCTTAGTCCAAATCATTCAGGCCTGCTGTTGCAGCCCTCACCCTTTTTGCCTATTCTTAATCCTCTCCTCTATAATTGATATTGCGTATGTGGGATCCCAGGGGACAAATAATAGCATCTGAGGAAATTACCCACATACAGTCTGACCCCGTGTGTGTATTTTGGATGCCAAATTAAGACATCCGTTTTTCGATATTTGGACTGTTACCTGGAAGGAATGGCACCATTTTGTCCATAATAACACTTTCATAAATTGTGTCCAAATGCTGGCATACCTAGCTTGTAACTTTTAAACGATGCTCAGAATATTTTGGCCAAAGAATGTGAATATAGCTATAGTTCTTTCCAAATCAGAAACTAATTCCGTGGGGGAACTGCAATATCCTTTTGCATGCAACAAAACCATTGTTTATGCTGCTTGGAGGTAGAAATTTTGTAACAAAAAAAAGAGAGAAGAAACAGTATGTTTTTTCGTACCTTAAATCCTAAAGTCTTAGTTGGCAGGGAGATCAGGCCTTCTAATAAGGAAAATTTTCAAGACTAAAATATGCTAAAGGCCAGGCGCGGTGGCTCACTCCTGTAATCCCAGCACTTTGAGAGGCCGAGGCGGGCGGATCACGAGGTCAGGAGATCGAGATCATCCTGGCTAACACGGTGAAACCCCGTCTCTACTAAAAATACAAAAAATTAGCCGGGCATGGTGGTGGGCACCTGTAGTCCCAGCTACTACGGAGGCTGAGGCAGGAGAATGGTGTGAACCCGGGAGGTGGAGCTTGCAGTGAGCCGAGATCGTGCCACCGCACTCCAGCCTGGGTGACAGAGAGAGAAAACATCTCAAAAAAAAAAAAAAAAAAAATGCTATAAAGGTGACAATGATACTGACTTCTAGATCATCAAACACCCGGAGATGTGCTCATTGGGCTCAGTCAATGGCTAAAGACAAGCAACAAATCTGAGCAGAATGACTTTTGAGAATGGGCACAACTTATCTTTCTTAGATTGGGTTAAATTTCTGCAAAGATATTTTTGTTTATTTGTAGGTTGTATCTGAAGTTTGTTTCCTGCTGAAGAACCACTTATCTATTGGAGACAAAATGTTTACTTTGTTCAGTCCTCTCAAAGTCAGGCTGTCTTGAGTAGGTTAAATAGCTGTCAATAGAGGTTTAAATTCTTAGACCAAAGATTGTTCAGAGATCAGTCATATTTCAAAAGTTGCTGTTCTCTTTAATTGTTAAAACTTTTTACATAGTGAGGGGGCCTCTTCAGGGGGAAAACTTCATTTGGAGAATTCTGGAGGAACAGCTTGGAAGGGGCACCGAAAGACCCTGATAGCACTTCATGAAGGGAAATTTAGGAAGCATTCCTGTTGGCCAAATTTAAGGACCTAAATCTGTACCACACATATAGGAAATGAGCAGAAATCTGTAGCACAAAGTAAGTGCACTTAATGCTGAACAGAACTGCAGAGGTGTGTCAACATTCCAGGCATGTGGGCCATGATTTCTGCCGTGATCCTAAGCTATCAAGGTAATCAGGCTTCAAGTCAAAGAAACGGAACACAGCTGGAGAAGGTCATTGGATTCATGTGGATTGTGGAAGCCTAGGCAATAGCCATGAAACTGCTTGGCCCCAGAACTAATAAGCTACATTTTGTAAGCCCGTATTCTTACAACAACTAAGAGTTTTATGTTTGATACAGATGGTGTTTATATAGAGTATGTGAGCTCAGCGTGAGAAGTAGTCATAAAACAGACTGGGGTTTGGTATAATTATTCACAATTACTATTGTATAATTGAATGCCATAACTATTATATAAAAAATATTTTAAGAAGTAGACTCACTCATACTTCCACGATAGTTCTTAACAATAAGAGACATATGCTGTAAACATCGTAACATATTTTATGGTGTTTACAAACTTACACAAGATTTGGCGAAGTTGCAAATATAAAAGGCTGGGTTCTCTTTCTGGCATCCTTAGGGGAATCAGCTGCCCTTACTCACCCTTAGTAGCAAGCTCTCCTTCTAGTCACCTACGGACTTGAGAAGTCAACTGCATTGGACCACCCAAATGAGTGAATGAATGTGGATAACAATATTTTGGCAGATACAAAAGAGAAGAGAAGAACGGGCATGTTCTGTGGAAAATACACAGTTCTCTAGCTTTTTCCAAGTCAGCAAAGGAGAGTTCTGTTGGGCCAAATTGTGGCAATTGGCACATGAGCATAATGCTTATTTTAATATTTCTGGATGAAATTGGTGAATCTATAGTGTCTAATTGTTATATGCATAATCTCCTATGTTTTCTAATAGAAAGATAAGCCTATGTCCCTATCACCCCCAAGCTACAAAAAAACCAAAAATAAAATTCATTAGAGTTTTAAGTGAAACTTCATTTCTTTTTAATTGCATATACAAAACAGGTCTGTGTTCATAAGCATGGCAACTCTTCATGCAGGGAACAGTAGAGCACAGAAAGCGAACTTTAGAACAAATGACTTTGTGATAGTTTTGTTTTCCAACACACCTGTAATGGGAATGGAAATCATGCAGTCCTTTGCTCCTACTTATGGGTGGCATCCTTTGCTAAACTTTTGCCTGTTACTCTGGAGGCTAATTGCTAAGCTTTGATGACACAGTAGTTTCAAGAGATGTCCAATATGTGCTATGTTAGCATTGAGAGTGAGAAGCATCTTTATTGTCTGGACCCCTCTCCAATTTCCATGATTCCTAATGCAGAGGAGCACATGCCAGGCTGGAGGCCATTACTCGTGCAAGCCCATCTTCTGTTGTCATAATGATGGTGCCCTTGAATATTTATCTGCCAGATGACAAACAGGACATCTTGTGCCTTAGCAGCCTGGGAGAGTGAGAGTAAGCTCTCGTTACATTGGAAGCCAAGACTTAATGTTCCAAGCCTGAACTGAAACAACCTGTCTTAGGTATGGTTTCCAAAGAGAATGCTTCCAAATGTCCTCCTTGGCCCTGGAGGAGGGAGGCAGTGAAGTATGGCTTTAGTACCTTTACACCTGAGTGTGTAGCTTCAGCCTTTCAGAGATTCTCAGCTATCTTGCTGTTTCCTACACCTGGAAGATGGCCAAGAAGGCTACTGACTCAATGAGAGCAACAACACACACAGTAAACTCTAGGATCAGAGTTCCTGAGAAAGAGAATGTGAATGCTTAGTGAGCAAGGATGCTTGGAGTTTCACCTACCTGAGTCTGGACTCGCTCACTCTAATATTTTTTTGCAGGTGGCACACACGCATACATATTTATGTACTGCTAAGTTTGACCTACACTTTACAACTTTTTCTTTATGATTGTATAGTACCACTTTTTACCAACCTGGCTTAATTCTGTGGTGCAAGCAGCCCAAGGGACTGTTAATAAAAGAGAACCATTGTGCTTTCTGATGTCACCCTCAGTGCTTAGGATTTTATTTCAAACATTCTAGCTTCCATTAATAGCTTGCTGTGAATGCATTACCTATTAATTATTCTCACCTTGTCATGTTTACAAACGTTGCTGTTTTTCTCTAAGCTTTATAAAATATAGTATCTATTTATTTGACTTTTTACCCTTTATCCCATCATCTCATTGGCTTACATGCCAAAATAATATTATCCAATTGAGTCATTCACTTATGCATTCATTTAGCAAATATTTACATGGAGCCTTCTCTCATGGAGTTATATTCTGATGGGGGAATGCAGTTTTATTCAGTAAGTATTTGGGCACCCAATAAATGCCATAAATAAAAATAAGCACGGAAGGGAGAGAAAGAGGGTATGGGGTGGATAGGGGATGAGCTACAAGTTTAAATAGGGTAGGCAAGGAGGGGCTTATTGAAAAGGTGACAATGGATGAAGGATGATTCTGTGTGTTTATCTGGGAGAAGATCATCCTAGACAGAGAAAAGGTGACTAAAGGCTCCCAGGTATGCAGTGTTTGAGATGCTGCAAGGCAGCGCCTGTGATTTGAGAGGAATGAAAGAGAGAAAAAGCAGTGGATGAGGTCTAAATGGGAAGCCCCAAGGCAGGCTGCGTAGGGCAGTGGTTCTCCATCCTTGCAGTGGATCGCAATAGCTGTACATTCTTCCTTAGATGTGTTAATGACATTGTGGTTACGTTGGAAGAAAAATGAATTCTTAATTTATTGAGTTGCATTCTGAAATATTTATAGATATCGATAATCTAGATAATGACTATCTGGATAATGCGATGATGTCTGAATTTGCTCCATAGTAATACAAGACAGGGGAACTGGATGGGGATGTGGAGGGGGCAGGATTGGCCATGGGTTGAGAGATGGCTGGATGATGGATACACAGAGGTCAAAGTGCTAGCTTGTCTACTTTAGTGTATGTTCAAAATTCTCCATAATAATAACATTAAAAAGAATTACCTGGGGGACTTTTAGAAAAATAACAGCTCCAGGAATTGATGTAATTAGTTTTGGGTGCAGCATTGACATTGCTTGCTTGTTTGTTTTTCATAAGCCTCTCTAGGTTTTGTTAATTTCCTATTAGTAGGAGAACCACAGGTATAGGGTCTTCTAGGTCATTCTTAGGGCTTGGGATTTTACTGTGAGTGAGAAATGAAGTCAATGGAGAATTCTGAACAGTCGACTGACACAATCTGCCTTTTGTTTGAGACAGATCATTCTGGCTGCTGGGTTGAGGATAAACCATAGAGGAACAAGTGCAGAGGCCGGCAGATCCAGCAAATTATAGACAAAAGTAATTACAAAACAGTTTGGTGAGGGCTGCGATAGGAGAGAACATAGGGCACATAGAAAGGTGGGCTGAACACACATATTGTCAATCCACCCAGCCACTGCTCAGCAAAGAGGGACATTCCAAAATATGCTGGGATGATGTACTGTGAAGGAGTAATGATATTTCTGGCCTTGGATAGAATATAGTATGCGAGAGAGTGAGATGACCTAGGAAACCTCCCATTGCAGGGGAAAGTCACTTGATCTTAAAGACCTTTGATTTCCTTTACCCAAAGTAATTAATGCATTGCAGTTTTTTGTCCAATCTTCACTCTTATTTCTGATTTTTAATGAATAGGACAAGACTAGGAGGGGTAGAAAGAAGAAATGTTTTCAGAGTCCAATATACAGAAACTTAGCCTCTCATCTTTCACTCAATTGTGAATGTACAGAAGGCTTTGGAAGTCCAGCCAAACCATTCAAACCACAGTCTTCAATGTCAGTTATGGCATTTTCCCCACACGATGAAATCTTCCACATTTAGAAGCAGAGCATTGCCCATCACTCTGGGCTGTATATTCCAAATATTACTGCCAGACACCTTCTTCAGTAAATCTTCTATAATCCCCAGCAATATATGGAGTGAGCCTTTGTAAGGTTCTGTATTGGATCTAGCAGGGAACAAATTGCCTGAAATGCAAGTTTTGCTTTCAGGTAGCTTTTTAACATGTATGATCATTGCTATTATTATTATTTTATTTGTACAAGTTGATGGGGTATATGTACAATTTTATTAAATGCATGGTTTGCATAGCAGTCAAGTCAAGGCTTTTAGGGTATTCATCACCCGATTAACATACGTCGTACCCATTAACAACTTCTCATCATGTACCTCTCTCCCATCCCCTCATCCATCCCAGTCTCCACTATCTATCACTCCACTCTCTATGCACATGTGCACACATTTTTTAGCACCCACTTATGAGTGAGAACATATGATGGTTGACTTCCTGTGCTTGGTTTATTTAACTGAAGATAATGACGTCCAGTTCCATCCATGTTGCTGCAAAAGATGTGATTTCATTCTTTTTTATGGCTGAATCATGTAGGGAGCTTACATTCTGATCCTCCCTCTTTTCACACTAACCATTGCACTTTATTGGGTACACATACAAGCATTTGCTGATAATCTAATTTGTTATGTAGGTCACTACTGATTGTAAAGCTCGTGGAATACAGGGTCCTTGTCTTACACATGAATGTTTACATTCCCCTCATCACAAGGTGGGCCCACAGTAGATGCTTAAAGATGTTAATTGACGGATTTCTACATAATTTTTATGTGAAGTCAATAATAGGATGCACAGTTCAAGAATAGTGCATCTTCAAAGTTATTGTAGGGGGATATTCAGATGACTATAGCTGATCTGACTTAACCCTGGAGCATCTGGAGAGCTCTCCAAATCCAACACACCAAAAAGCACGTGGGAGGGGAAGCTGAATTGTTAGATTTCCCAGTGGCATCTAAGAGGACTGTGGTGTTGGCCAAGACTCTTACTGCTTTCTCAAGCATAAACCCTTTGGCCCAAGCCCATCTGGCTAAGGGGGGAAGAAATAACCAAATTTGACATTGACCCAGCTTATCTCTCCTCCAAGAAAACTATACCTCTGCCTTCCATGTTGACTTTTCTCTTTGGACCACCTCAGCCCTTCTGTATTTCATTTGCTACATAAACCCCTTTTTATTGCTATAAGTTGATGTTATGCTATACTTTGTGCATGTATAAACACTGTCTTTTCCTTTAGCACCTCAGAAGGACAATGCCTTCTACTTCTTCAGAAGCCCAAAGCACATGCTCAATAGTTTTAAAAGAAACAGAATTAAGACAATGCATTATTCTGTTTATTCCTGTTTTAATTAGTACTCTCAATTACAAGAGATAAAAACCCAAATCAAATTGGATGAGGGAAAGTAAGCGCATTTATTTGCTTGTATAACTGTGAAGTCCAGGGACATAAGTAGCTTCAGACACAACTGGTGCCAAGAGTGCAAACATGTCATCAGCACTAATTTTCTCTCTATATCTTTGTTCTGACTTCTACTGGGGTGTTTCCATTCTCTGTTTTCACTCAATGACTTCTGGAAGCCCAGCTCAAATATCCGTACTGCTAGCATTTCCAGCAGAAAAGAGAATGGTCTCTTCTCTCACCATCTCAATAAAATCTCTGTGTTTAGCTGGGTCTAATTGGGTCTTGTGCTCAAGTATAAAGCAATGACGATGAGCTAGTGTAGGGTACTGATCTAATTGGTTAGGTTCAAGTCACATGCTCATCCCCAGAACTGAGGATGGGTTCAACTCCACGAGAAGTACATGGGGTAAGAACAGAGAGAAGTGCTTCTCCTGTGAAAAACGAGACCCCTGTTGTCAGAAGAAAAGTGAGTGGATGCTGGGTGACATTAACAGTGCATGTGACACACTTTTTGCAAAGAAAATTCTTTTCAGAGAGTTGGCTGATAACAAAGCATTTCTCAGGAGTCTGGGAAAAGGAAAAACTCACTTTTGGTTTAGGCCAAAATAATTAGTTTTATGGCTTTTGGAAGGTGTTCTCTTACTCTCAGCCTGCCTTTTATGTGAGGACATTGCCTAGAGTCAACTCCAACAGTCTATTCTTCAAAGTAAGGCCATATGACCCACTTCTTGTTCAGATTCCCTGTCCTTGGCTTTATGCATAAAATAAGGAGAAAAACTCTCCTTTGCAAAACCCACCAAACATCCATATCACACTTGCCTCCTCTTGTTAACTTCCCCGTGTGGCTGTTGAATAAATGATTGAACATAGGGCAGCACTTAATCTTCCTAACAATAGCCCTCCAAACATCCAACACTGTCAGATGCTTTCCTGGCATTTGAAAATATGCCTGCAGCAAAACTATCTATTGAATTTTCACAGTGACTAAGACCTTGTGGACAAAGAAGACTGTCTGTTAAGCTGCCATCATTTGGCAAAATCAGTGGCCATGGGGCCTCTGGGGGAAGAGCAGAAGACATGGATGGTAACCCCCAAAAACCAGCCAGGAGCGGGGTGCTGGGGCTTTCCCAAGCTTGTACACTGACTTAATGACTTGATTGCACTCCAATTTGGGGACATTTCAGGGTGTGGGCTTGGAAGTTGGGAAGAGGGGTAGCCTTCCATAGTGTAAGTGGTGTCCTAGATGTCTTAGATGTAGCATTCATCACTGTAAGCCTCTGTGTCTTGGCTGTTTTCCTCTTGCTCCATGCAAACTCTTGATCAAGGTTGGATTTGCCACCAGGATACTTCCTCCAATTTTCCAGCACAGCATAATCTTATAATTTCAAAAAATAGTTGATATAATATTTCAGAACCCTAAATGAGATTTAAAGACTGGATAGTGAAATGTACGTAGCTTTGGATTATTTTGTTGGTAATAGACACTACTTAGCAGTGATTCTCTGCTCTTGGTGATTTCTCCTTCTCTGGCACTGGCCCCCGATACACTGGACAGTGTTTTTCAATACACAGTCTTTCTGGCCATAGCTGACGGACTCAGGGGCAGACACCTGTCCCTGGGTGAGCCAATCAGCTTATCCCTTCCTGGAACTTGCCAGTTGGAGCAGAGCCTGAGGTTCAATGGAGTGGAGTTAATATTAGCACTTTCTTCAGTGTTTCTTGGTCTTTTCTATAAAATGTACAGATTCCAGCATACCTTCCCCGCCCAAAGTTCTGATTCAGCAGGTGTGGGTTAGACCCAGCAATCAGTGTTTTAACAAAACACTTCTAAGTGAGTCCTATCATCAATTGACTTGGAAAACACTTGTTAGAGAAGGTTTAGGAATCTTCACTGTGGGATTTCCTTAGCAGGCTTGGTCCTTCCTTCCCAAGTCCTTGCAATTTTTCCACTCTTCATTTCATAAATAAGCCTACTACCTCCTCTTTTGTCTTTATTTATTTACTTTACTAGTGTTCATTTCTATTGCTTACAATAAAAGACTATGAATTTGAAAATATATCATTTCTTGAGGGACCAGACAAAGGGTATTACATGTTGATATCAGAAGAGGAAAGAAACCGTAGATTCATACGCCAGAAGTAGATGAGCTAATTGAATAAAGCTCATAGCTGAGTGGGGGAAGACTTCATACTAGAATATGCTCTACATTCATTTTCCCTGGAAAGGAGAAAAACATAATAAATGAGGGACTCTGGCCTTTTAAGAAAATTAACAAGCTGTAGCTATTGTTTTTGCAGATCTATGTGACCTATTATATGCCTGACGCCTTATTTTTTTCCTATCATTTAATTTTCAGAAACTTGCCAATGCCCCAAGCCTTCTTGGTCAATATCCCCTTTGTGCAAGGATGCCCTGTGTTCATCTTTAGATGTAACATTGATATATGAGATAAATGAGGCTAAATTGGAAAAGCACCATGATCCCCTGTCATGATCCCTTTGACAGCTGGGTCAAGAAAGGCCAGGTCAAATGGTTTTTTGGTTTTGTTTTGTTTTGCTTTTGAGCACACAGTCAGTGAGATGTTCTGTTTTTGTTCAGTCTCTTAATTCCAAGCCACTGGTAGCTAGCTTCTGCCTGCTTAAGTCAGATGTGTCTACTAACATACATAGATGTTCTTGCAAAAGCACCAAACTTTAGTGGTCAGTTGCTTGGGTAGTCTTTTATTTAACCAGAAATATTTCATTTAAACTTCAGTCTTGAGCATTAGAAAATTTGTGACGCAGTGTTCCCCAAATGAATAATAATGCCACAGACAGAGGTTTCCCAAATGCACATTCTTTGTAAGAAATAAGGGATCTCTGTAGTAAGGCAACTGACTTCTACAGCCCTAGTATGCTTTCTGTTTTCTTTTTTCTTGAGAGCCAAACTTTACAAATAGCCTTTACCACCCCTTTCCAATATTTTGTATGTGGATGGGATTCTAGGTAACTCTAGATTTCCCTAAAAATACCAGTTTGCACTTGGCTGACAGTATGACTCTAGACACCCCAAGATAAGTTGATAGAGAGTAACAGTGTCCACTCTAATATATCAAACATTTCTTCTTATTTTTCAACTGTGAACTGCCTTTTTGTCCCTTCTCACATTGACAGCCTGCTATCAATTCCAGCAGGGAGAACACAGCCTGGATATTTGCCAGGTAATTAGTTGGCTATAAATCAGTGAGAGTTGGTCATTTTATTAAGCATGTTCAGATCTTGTTAGCAGTTCCTCACCAGGGCCCATCAGCATTGTGGCAGCTTTAGTTGCTTAATGTGATATTAAGCCTCCTAGGTAATGAGAAATTGAGAAAAAACCTCATTCAAATTGGGTAATGTTTGGTGTCCTTATTTTTGCATTGTACATTGGTATCTAATATCAGCTGTACGAACCCACTGTCAGGAAGCAATGCCATCTCTTGTTCTATTTTTAGTGACTTCTCTCCTTGTGAACATTAAAGTTGCTCACAAAATACCTGAGTGATGTTCTCTCCAGGCATTCTGGAAAATCCAAACCTTCCTGATGTCTCCTCTGATGTAGGGAAAATGACTTTAGATCTTTACTTAGTTTTGCTAATCTGAGAAGATTAATGTGTGTGCCTTAGAGTTAGGCAAGACTTTTCTATTTTTCAAGTATCAAATGATTTCACTTACAAACCTGATCAATCTGAATTTTTTGGGTCATTGGTTTCAGCATCAAGTTTTTTTCAGCATCATGAAATTCCCTCTTCTACTCTTTCCCTATGGAAGTATAAGCTCTCCTTTTTCTTTTTCTTTTTGCTTGTCTGTTAGCTATTCTTCTTTTTTGATAACTGCCTCCTGGTGTTCCTTCATTTATGTGGCATGGATGTTGCCGACTCCGTTTTTGGCCCAAGGATAGATGTGTGAACCAGGCCTGGCCACTGAGAGCATCACGTCTTATTGCTCACAAGAATAGGCTTACAGATGGACATGTGACTCAGTCACAGTTTATGGAACTGAATTCTGTGAGGCTTTTTTTTTCTAGATCTCTTAGGAAAAAGATAATCCTTAGTTTTTCTAAGGTTGCTCAGAATCGAACATAACAACTAACTCTAGGAGAGACATTCCATGAGTGGAAATGGTGTCCAATTGAGAAAAGTGAAACCAGGAAATCAAAGAGTAAACCTGAGTCTGGTGACATGATTTAAGTCTCTGGATCCAGCTGTGCCTGCAGCATGAATTGGACTTCTTAATTATTCATGCCAATAAATTCATTTTTCTGCTTAAGTCATTGAGTTGGATTTTTGTCAGTGGTAGCATGGGAGTCCTAATAACCACAGGTCTTTGCCTCCTACCCCATCTGCCTATTTTTCTTACCCTGGCTCACTCCATTATATGCATCTCCATCAAAATCTGCTTATTCTCAAAGATTGAATTCACATGTCCTTGCTTCCAGAAAGTTTTCCCTAGTACTTCCCCTAATAAATTGAATTTCTCACTCCTTTATTTTTCCACAGCATCCTAAAATTCCCCATGACATTTTTTGACATTCACATTTCCATTTATTATAAGCTTTCTGGTGATGCTGTGTCCTGAACACTGTAGATATTCAATAATGTAGTGAATCAAAATTAGTGTCTTTGGAGGCTGCAAGCACTTTTCACCTTCTTAGGAAACAATTAGATTAGCCATGAGTCCCCTAAGCAACATTTCCCAAACTGATCCATTAAATACCAGTGTACTTAAGGTACTCAAATAACAGGTGCTTAGCTATAAAAATGTCTTGTGGTCCAGCAAACCTAGGAAACTCCTAGTTAAACAAATTAACCTAGTGCCTCTTAGAGCATTTATTAAACTAAGAAACAACGTAACAGCGTGGGCAAGATGTGGGGAGATGTGGACATAAAATGTCATGGGTATCAGTCAGGGTCCAGTGAAGAGACAGAAGCTACAACGTCATTTGAACTGGAAAGGTTTAATACAAAATTGTTATTAACAAGTGTCAGGGGACTGGTTAATGAGGAATAAAGAGAACTAGAAAGAATATAGGATGAGATTCACACCTGATGCAGAGCAGGTGGTTCTACCCCACTGGATGGTAGAGAAGTTCACTGAGGTGCCATAGACCAAGGCTGCAAGCAGGAGACCACTGGCTGAGAACTCAATAAAACTTTCCTAGAAACTGCCCAGTTTGAATTGTTGAACTGACTTCTCAGATCTCACCTTCAAGGGAATAAACCCTTTATAGTCTTACTCTGAAAATTGACATGTTTTAATCTTTCTTTCTTCAAATGTACTGGCATTGATAAACTGCCAGTATGGACTTAAAGTTGCCTGAGGTTAGTGAACATTTTTCTTTTTCTGTGCTCCATAGTGCCTTGAAAAGTGCCAAGTATACAGTTTTCCCTTTTCCAACTTTACACATAATTATTTGTACTTCTTTGTGGCACTTCTTTTTTAATTATTATTATACTTTAAGTTTTAGGGTACATGTGCACAAAGTGCAGGTTTGTTACATATGTATACATGTGCCATGTTGGTGTGCTGTACCCATTAACTAGTCATTTAACATAAGGTATATCTCCTAATGCTATCCCTCCCCCCTCTCCCCACCCCACAACAGGCCCTGGTGTGTGATGTTCCCCTTCCTGTGTCCATGAGTTCTCATTGTTCAATTCCCACCTATGAGTAAGAACATGCCGTGTTTGGTTTTTTGTCCTTGCGATAGTTTGCTGAGAATGATGGTTTCCAGCTTCATCCATGTCCCTACAAAGGACATGAACACATCATTTTTTATGGCTGCATAGTATTCCATGGTGTATATGTGCCACATTTTCTTAATCCAGTCTATCATTGTTGGACATTTGGGTTGGTTCCAAGTCTTTGCTATTGTGAATAGTGCCGCACTTCTTATTTCTATGTTGCATGAATTATATTAGAGGTTCAACAAGAATTCTAGTTTAAACCGTATGTATTCCACTAAGATTTCCAAGACTGACCCAGAAGGACATTTTGTTTTTTACCTAAAAACCTGTATTTTACTCAAAACCTGTATTTAAACTTTATTGCTATTTGCCTGCATTCCTTAGCTTCCTGTTTCAAGGTCCCCATCAAAGTATCTGACTGACCTGACATCTTGGTAGTCTCGATGGTATGTGGATGATTTTAGCTGAAATGAAAGAAAATCCTAGTTAACACTGGATTAAAAGCTGAAGACGTTTACTTTTCTCACATAACAAGAGTTCTGGAGGTCAGTGATTCACGGATGGCTTGGTTGTTTAATGGTATACATAGACCTCTAGCTCTTTCTGTTCATCCATCCTGCTATCTATAGTTTCTTGGTTTTGCATACTCAAAGTTGTCACTTCAGATTTGCAAGATGGAGTATGTACTCTAAGTGTCAAGTTCTCACATGAGAATATCCAAAGGAAGAAGGGAAAAATTAATTTTCTCTCATATCAGATCTTTATCACATGACCACACCCAGCTGCCAGGGAACCTGCTACAGTAGAGATCAGACATTTATATAATAGCTTCTGTCATGGGACTGGACAAGAGTGAAGGGGGATTAGAATGCCTATTCATATGTGGTCTGTAGTTGTAGGCTAGAGAAGATGCTTATTAAACACTCACTGAATGCATGCATAAATGATAGATTTTAGTGTGTACTTTTTATATTAAATGCTATTTATAGTGTCCCAGCTTTAAATTAGAAATCATGCCATATGAACAAGAGATGACTCTTGATCTCCAGTTGCTTATTCTTTAGGAAGCTGTTTTCTTTGCTTGTTTTCTTATTTTCCTCATCATTGAAACATCATGTTACTAATATTTCACTAGTGTGAGTAACAGGATCAGAGGCAATATGTGGGAAAACTGATCTAGTTAAAAAAGATTTTAAAGTCATCTCTCATTTGTATGTTATACCAATTTCTTCTTTTGTGTGCATGTGCAATTCTTTATTTCCTCACTATTTGAGGCATTCCATAAGACTCTGAATTCTTCAGATATTACCCAGTTATTCTTTCCATTATTATTTCTCACAATATTGATTGGGTTTTTCTCTATGATAGTATTATACTATGGATTTAGCATGCATTATCTCATTTAATCCTCCCTTTACCCATTCACATTGCAAATCTAGCATTTGAACAAAGATCTGTCAGACATTAAAAATTATTTCCTTTACTGGAATTCTGTACTACTTCCCGTAGAGATCCTCTTACCTATCCTTTTCTCTGTCAAATATTATTTATCCCTGTTTCAAACTGTTCTCTCATATTAATGGTGCTGAACTTCCACTTCTGACCATGAGAAAGTAATTGCTATCTAACCGTGGTTTCAGATACTGGGCAATAAATGCACAGGATTGTGAGTTCTGGAAGAAGCGAGACCAATGAAGTGAGACCAATGATCACCAAAACTTTCTGCTTGAGAAGTTTTATGGATTACAATAAATTTGGAAAGCCCAGTGGAAGCAAATCAGACCCCCTGAGTTCAGGAGAAGGAGACTGGGGAGGCCTAGGCAGCTGGAATTTGTGGGCCAGAGTACAGAAGAAGAGGAGGTATGCTTAGAAAGAGCTCTCAAAATTTTCATAGGAGTTCTTGAGCCTTTTGATTAAATACTAAACTGCATGTACACAGTAAGAAACTTCATGAGATTAACCCAGAAAAACTACTGAAGCTGAACAATTCCTAGATCTCACACTGGACTGAGAGACGTTCAACTTTTCCCATATCACATGGAAAAAATTTGTTGAATATTTACACTCAGTAGACAGCCCAGAGGGCCACAGCTTAAAAGTGGGATGTAGCCCTCAAGTAAAGCCTTCTCTATACTCTCTATAACAAAAATTACAAACAAATCTCAAAAGGAACAAGCAAATGTACATGAAACTTCCTAGTAAAACAAAATTCAACACTGTTCGAAGACAATCAAAATCTAGAAACTCAATATTGTAACATTGATAATTTCTGGAATCCAATTACAAAATAATAGAAATGATAAGAAAAACGGGAATGTGACCCATAACTACAAGAAATCAATCAATAGAAATAGACTCAGAAGTGACAGAGAAGACCTAAATAGCAGACAAGACTTTAAAACAGGTCTTATATATAGGCCCAAAAGTTTAGATAAAAATATGCACACAGTTGAAGAGGGAAATGAAAGATATAAAAAAGAATAAAACATATTGAAATATTTTTATTGAAAAATACAATATTGAAAATAAAAAATTCAATGGATTGGCTTAATTAGACACTGATGAAAAATATTCATGAACTTGAAGTTATAGCAATAGAAACAAATCAAACTGAAACAGAGAAAAAATAATAAAAATCAAAATAAGAAAGCCTCATTGACCTATGGGGCAATATACAAAATCCTAATATGTGTTACTGAAGTCCCAGAAAAGGGAAAGGAACAGAAAAAATGTTTTAAGAAAAGATGCCTACAAATTTTCAAATTTGATAACAACTTGAAATTTACAGATCCAACAAATTCAACAAACCAAAAGCAGGGTAAATGCAAAGAAAACTGCATCAAGCTACAAAAAGTCAAATTGCTGGAAACCAGTGATAAAGGGAAACTCTTAAAAGCAGCAAGAGAAAAAAGTATACATTGTATATAGGGGATCCAAGGTAAGAATGAATGCTGACTTCTCATCAGAAACAATGCTGGCCAGAAGACAATAGAATGACATCTTCAAAATGCCAACAAACAAACAAACAAACAAAAACTTCCCCATTAACCTAGGATTCTCTGTCAAGAGAAAATATCCTTCAAAAAGGAAGAAAAACAAAGGTATTTGTAGGCCCAATAAAAACTAAGAGAATCCCTATCAATGGTGCTCATAGTAGATAATTTAAGACCACATCTCTCTATCTTACCTGACTTCTGTTTCCTTTATTGACCTTACTCTTTTAATGCCACACAATCCAGGTAATACTCTCTGTATTTGACTATGCCACTGAGTGAGATTTAAACATAGCTACTCTATGAAATAATTCCAGTGTTCTGATTTGGAATCTTGGCACTGGAAACTCCAATAGTCACCTTATCTTTGAACTTTTCAGTTTTTTATTTGTTCTTTCCAATTCTTGGCGGATTTGTAAGCTCATAGAAGGCAAGGACTATGTATTATTCATTTCTCTGTAGCTTTTTTGTAGCACTTTTAGCCATATGTGCTTTAAAAATGTTAATTTATAATTGATATTAAAATTGTACTCCAAAGAGTTAAAGAAATAAATGCCTAACAGATTCTTGAGTTTGTAGGATGACAGATGAAAAAAACAACAACTTGCTGAAATTCTGGAACTCCCTCTGTTGTAGGATAACAAAACTGGCTGAAATTGATTGGAACCAATATGGCTGACTAGAGTCTATGCAGAATGAACTTGCTGACATCACAGTCCAAATTCCCACCACATGGTTCATACTATCTTCTCCTGAAATTGCATGTGTGACTCATGAGGAGGCATGAAGAGATAACAGTACATGCTTGAGGACTCTCCAGACCTCCTCTTTCCCTCCCCCAATCACGTATTAAAGCCAGAATCCACCCTTGAACGTTTTCTAATAAAAATACTGCCTTGAAGCTGGCACCAGGAGACAGATTTGAGCTGGACTCCTGTCTCCTTTTTGGTTGACCTTCAAAAAAAAGCTTTTCTTTTCTCAAAAACCCAGTGTCATTGTACTGGCTTCTAGAGCATCAGGCAGTGAGCCCGTTTTGCTTGGTAACAATATTAGAAAATTGATGCCGGGCGCGGTGGCTCACGCTTGTAATCCCAGCACTTTGGGAGGCCGAGGCGGGCGGATCACGAGGTCAGGAGATCGAGACCACGGTGAAACCCCGTCTCTACTAAAAATACAAAAAATTAGCCGGGCGCAGTGGCGGGCGCCTGTAGTCCCAGCTACTCGGAGAGGCTGAGGCAGGAGAATGGCGTGAACCCGGGAGGCGGAGCTTGCAGTGAGCCGAGATTGCGCCACTGCACTCTAGCCTGGGCGACAGAGCGAGACTCCGTCTCAAAAAAAAAAAAAAAAAAAGAAAATTGATAAATCAAATTTGTTACTTTTTAATGAATATTCTGCCACTATCAGGTAAGGATTTTTGGTATTGTTGTAGCTTTTTTGTTTTTGTTTTGTTTTGTTTTCAGCCAAGGATGTTTAGCAGATAAATATTTTTTCAGAGAAATGATAGTTACAAGAAACACAAACAAACAATCCCATCAAAAAGTGGGCAAAGGATATGAACAGACACTTCTCAAAAGAAGACATTTGTGCAGCCAACAGACATATGAAAAAAAGCTCATCATCACTGGTCATTAGAGAAATGAAAATCAAAACCACAATGAGATACCATCTCGCACCAGTTAGAATGGTCATCATTAAAAAGTCAGGAAACAACAGATGCCGGAGAGGATGTGGAGAAATAGGAACACTTTTACACTATTGGTGGGAGTGTAAATTAGTTCAACCATTGTGGAAGACAGTGTAGTGATTCCTCAAGGATCTAGAAGCAGAAATATCATTTGACCCAGCAATCCCATTACTGGGTATATACCCAAAGGATTAGAAATCATTCTATTATAAAGACACATGCACACTTAGGTTTACTGTGGCACCATTCACAATAGCAAAGACTTGGAACCAACCCAATTGCCTATCAGTAATAGACTCGATAAAGAAAATATGGCACATATACACCATGGAATACTATGCAACCATAAAAGAGGATTAGTTCATGTCCTTTGCAGGGACATAGATGAAGCTGGAAACCATCATCATTCTCAGCAAACTAACACAAGAACAGAAAACCAAACACTGCATGTTCTCACTCATAAGTGGGAGCTGAACAATGAGAACACATGGACGCAGGGAAGGGAACATCACACACAGTGCCAGTCGGGGGATTAGGGGGCTTGGGGAGGGAAAACATTAGGACAAATACTTAATGTAGATGATGGGTTGGTGGGTGCAGCAAACCACCATGGCACGTGTATACCTATGTAACAAAATAGCATGTTCTGCACATGTACCCCAGAACTTAATGTATAATAACAAAAAATAAGAATGAGTTTTATTTTTTTAAAGAAAAGAAAGGCAGAACACTAGTACTGTGGGGATCATTGGTGGAAAAGTAATTTCGGTTTTATTGTGACACATAGATGTTTCCTCTGTTAGAATGTAGCTTCGTGAGGAGAGATATGTTTTTGCTGTTCTATTCACTGTTGTATCCCTCATATCTAGAACCATAGTGGCCACTCCATGAATCTTTGAATGATTGAATCAATAGCCATTGGATAACACCTGCGCGTCACAGGCTTCTACTCAGAAAGCTATTTCTAAGGAAAGCTACTCACCAGGGAGAATTAGCGAGAAATAGCCTCATGCAATTATTAAGAAAATTTTAAAAAGGATCAAAATGCACATAAACATTTGACATAGACATTATGAATTATTTTATTATGCACTACTAGTAAACATTATCATGTCTTCATTGGGGCCAAGAATATAATTGTGTGTTTGTTCCTTTAATATTTTGAGAAAATAAGAAAATATGATGGGGGGTAGTGGGCAGTATTTTACTTTGGAAATAGATGGCCTGAGGTTTGAATCTGAATCTGGGCTTTATTACTTACTAGCTCTGCAACCTTGATAAGAGCTTGTTGTTTCCCTGTCTTTAAAACACAATAACTTTTCTTTGCAAGGAGGTTGTATAATGAAATGTAGTATACGAGACACAATGCCTTGCTCAGGAGGGTTTAAGCAATGATAGATCTTATTTTGGTGAAACTGAGGTTTCCTTCTGCTTAATTAAAACCTCATGTAGCCCAACATTCAAACTCCTTAAAACGACCTGAAAGGCCTTATATAATCTGGCCCTGATGGTCTCTCTGTCCTGGCTTACTACCTCTCCCTTCTTACCAGGAAAAGGGGCATGTTTGCCTCTTGTCTCTTCTTTCCATGGACCAAGCTGTCCCTGCCTCAGGGCCATTGCATTTGCTGCTCTCACTGCCTAATATATTCTTTGAAAAACTGGCTTCTATTCAGCTAAAATGTCATCTATTTATCAAGGCCTCTCTCTCTTTTTTTAAATTTTTTTTTTGAGACAGGATCTCACTCTGTTGCCCAAGCTGGGGTGCAGTGGCATGATCATGGTTCACTGCAGCCTCAAACTCCTAGACTCAGGTAATCATCCCACCTAAGCCTCCCTAGTAGCTGGGACTACTAACACATGCCACCATGCCTGCTTAATTTTTGTAGATTAATTTTTGTAGAGACAGGGTTTTGCCACATTGCCCAGGGTGGTCTTGAACTCCTGGGTTCAAATGATCTGCCTGCCTTGGCCTCCCAAAGTGCTAGGATTACAGGTGTGAGCCACTGCACCTGGCCAGCAAGTTTTTTCTTGACCTTCCAAGTGAAATCTCCATCTCTATCACTTTCTATTAAATCATCCTGTTTTATTTTCTTTATACAACATAGAACTCTCTGAAATAATCTCATTTATTTATTTGTTCACTTGGCTATTGCCTATCTCTTTCCACTAAGATGAGTGTTCTTAGAGAGCAAGAACTGTATCTGCTGAAGCCCTAGTGCCTAGAACAATGCCTGATATATAAAAGGTTCAGGAAATATTTACAGAGCAGACACATTTTTATTAATCATTATCTTCTCTTCTGCCTATTTGGACAAAAATAACTAAATGAGTCTGTTTTTCACTGCAGTGTGAAATCCCGACAATATATAACTGATTAAACTGAGAGTTAAGGAGACAGAGATGTTAAGAAAGAGGAAAAGTCTTGAAGAAGAAAATTCCAAAACTTCTTTTCCCCAAAGTAGTGCGACTGATTTTCAATGTTTACTTCAGGGTCCCTTTTCAGCATTCGTTTTTTCCCTCTATCATCAATCATTGTCAATTTGAAATAGTACAATACTTAGGGTCATTTATCTAGACCTATTGGAGTCTAAAATTATGCAGCTCAGTCAAATATATGTGAATAAAGACTGTCATTTCTGATTAATGACATGTGACTTGAATGTCTTATAAAATCATTTGTGCCATCCAAGCTTTACAGAAAGGTTATTATGTAAGGTCTTCCCCTAATGTTTCTGATTTTCCCTCTAAGAACCCTAGAGGATCCAATTTCTCCATAGGAGAAAACGTGGATGCTTAATGATTTCAGTTGTAATTGTTACTCAGGTCCTTGGATTGCTAGACCAAGAGTGTTTTTCAAGTTGAAAATTCTCTTCCACTGGATGGTTAGGCAAGCTTATGATGTTGCTGTTTTGCAATTTTTGTTGCCAACATAGCCTTCCCTATTATTGAAAAAATAATCCATGTAAAACACTAATCTTATTCAGTTGATGCAGAAAAAAGAAGAGTGAAAAACATGCCAACTCTTTGTCAATTACACTTTCCATGAATCATCAACTCTCTTCTTGAAGCATAAAATTCCACTTCAGCATAGTCCCAAAAACATGAGAAAAAAAAGATTTAGAAAGAAACTTTGGGTAAGAAAAAGTCAGGACTGAAATAATGAAAAAAGAGATTTTTTTTTTTTTTTAATAAAGTAACACCATGTCTACTTCTCCTGGATGATATTACCCAGTCTCTTAGATCATTTCCTCACAATCTCTTTGTGGCTTCTTTTTTTGTCACTGGGAACATAAGAGGAGACCATTAGCACCCATCAGTCGCATGTATCTAAGGTATGACTAGAGCAAGTGGCTGGGAGTATGTGTTCAGAGATAGGAATGCTTCTTCTCTACTCTTGATGTTTCCTTCAAGGCAGAGGAAACTCCTTAGGTATGGCACTTATGGTCTTACCCTCTCTATCCTTTGCCTGGGGAGGTGGAATGCCGTTTGATTGTAAATGTTAATGGAATAACCGGGTATAGTTGGCTCCATCCTGACTTTATTTATCTTGGAAGTGAGCTGTCCACAGGGAGCATAATTTCTCTGCTTCTCCTTCTACCCTAGAAGAAGTGGGGAGGTGAAGCATCCCTGGTTCAGTGCTGCCAACACTAGGAAATTAAGTCTTCCTGATTTGGGGATTCAGTATTAGTAAGCTCACATGACGATCATTCCTGATGGGTCATCTTCCATGCTGGTCTGTATTAATTTATGACTGATATTTTGGCCTTCATTTATTTTCTTTGTTTTTTTCAAAGTATGTAGAAGTCAGTTGAGTTTGAGGGATTCTAGTTTGAGAGACCTCCCTCAGAGACCCAAATAATAGATATGTCCTCTTGGGTCATAGCAGACAAATGACAGAAACTTACAACATGGTATTTTCAAAGTTCAATAGCATCTTGACCCCTTCCCAAGAACTCTGCATAATAAGCATCTCTAGTTCAGTTTTTTGAGAAATGTCACATAATAAATTAGGAAGTACCTACTGTGTTTTAAACTCTGTTTCAGGTTTTGAGGTGAATAAAAAAGAAACATAAAACATGGCCCCTAATTGCAATATTGTACTTAGGGTTGAAACTCATTCAAAAAAATCAAATAGGCAATAAACAGATGAAATTGTTCAGAAAAAGAGAGAGAAGTAAAGATGGGTGGATAGGGAAGACTTCTTAGAGAAGATGCCATTTGAATTGCTCCTTTAAAGATAAATAGAATTAGAATGATGAAGGATGAATAGAATTAGAATGAGGGAGAAGGAGCCATATTAACCATAGCTCTCTTGTTTGCAGGAGATAGAATTATATTCAAACTAGCTTAAGTGAAAAAGGGAACGCCTTTGTTCATATCTGAAAAGTCCAGAGGTGAATGTGTTTCGAGCATGGCTGGTTCCATGGAATCCAGTGTTGTTCCAAGAGTTTGGTCTCATCTTCTCCACCTATTGGTTTGTATCTTCTTTAACTTATGTTGGCTTCATTCCCAGGCAGGCCATCTCTTTGGTGGCAAGATGGCTGCCAGGATTTCCAGATTTAAATCCCATTAGCAACCCAAACCAAAAGCAAATCAGTTCTAAAAGTCCCGGAATTCAGGCTAATAGACTTTAATCAACCCAATTGTCCATCTTTGAAGTATTCATTGTTGTTGTCTGATCATGATTCTCTGTTGACTGGAGATTTAAGTCATATGGATTGAAAGTAGGGGAAGTGTATTTCTCCATGGAAATTTGGGGTTCAATCAGCAAGACACTAGAGGAGTAAATGTTGGACAGACAAATGCAAGATATGTTTACTGTAGGAGGTAAACCAATAAATGTAGAAGGGAAATTCTGCTTACCTAAGAGATGCTCTACAAATATAAGGAAGTATCAGGAGTTGGATATGGAATGGGAGTTGAAGTAAAACTTGATTAGGACATCACTGGGGAAGAAAATGTGTACTTATGAAACAAGGGAAAATAGTGACTGATTAGAACGTAAAATTATCTTGGAAATGGTGAATAAATAAAGATAAAGAGGCAGAATGGACTAAAACACAGGGGGACTAGGAGTTAAACTAGAAGCTCATTAGATTTTATGCACTATGTAAAATCAATTAGCCACTGAGAAATGTTAAATATCTTCTTTAAACATTGCACCACACTATTTGCTATGTCAATGTGGTAAAAAGACCTCCCTATCTGTTTTCCTTTTTTTTTTTTTGGAGGGAAAGGTACTTGATTCACCTCCTAAGGAATTTGAGGTAAGCCAATCAGGTAAAGTTCTTTTCCCTGACCCTTGACTGGGTCAGAAGTGGTGAGCATGTCACCCAACTCCATCTCATGAGAGGTAAGGGGAAGTCTGTTGGGGAATTTCTGCAGAACATTTTCTCTTTTCTAAGACAGGTATAAGTAAAAATATTATTTTTTCTTTTCCCATGGGAAGCTGGCCTTGATACCTAGAACTGCTGAACCCTTTAACTACCAGTCTGAGGATGAAGCTCACACTAGGAAGATGTAGGAACCCAGGTCCTATTGTCACTGTCAAGCTGGTCATTGTAGAATAATCTACTCCACTTTGGGTTTTCTGTTATGTGAGGTAATACATATCTTTATTGTTTCAGCCACTTTGAGTTGGGTTTTCTGTTACTTGCAGCCAAAAGCAACCTAAGAGATGTACTTTTTGTACTGAAATTGTGGACATAGAGACCCTTATTAAAACTGATTTATTTATTCTTCTATTATCTATACAATAAAACCCTAATTAAAATATAAAAGAAAATGTTATACTCTCATGCTAAAGTAAGGCATAGAATTGTGTGTGTATATACATATGTGTGTGTGTGTGTGCGTGTCACAATTCAATGGAGAAAAAAGGACTGGAAGAAAACTGGCCAAAATCTTAATAGTACAACTGTCTTTTTAAGGAATATAACAATGGATGATGTGATACATTTCTTCTTTCTATTTTTTCCAAATATTGTATTGAAAAATCTCATTGCTTTTATAAAAATGAAAAAAGCTAAGTTCTTTTTTCAAGATCAACCCAAATTCAATTACCCTGAATTTTGAGGAATGGGCTATTTTTGACATTTTAATCGTCTGGGTAATTCAGAACCCTTTTGATTTCAAATTTTGTGATGACACATTGTTCTGAAATGTATGAGTCACTTTTCTATCTTAGTAAATTGTGTAGTAAACATAATGAAATTTTTCTTCACTGACGGCAAATATCTCAGGCTTCAGGTCATCTTTCTGAGGGTCGAGGCCTGGAGATAGAGATGGAGCCAGTGCTGGAAATTAGGCATAATATGTAATAACTGAACACTGCCAAAGAAATTGCCTTCCCTCTCTGTCTTGTAAGTGAGTTCCTGATAGCCATATATTATTTGAATGACTTACTAAATATTTATATTTAAATGTTTCATACTTCTTTGAGAAAAAGTTAATTAAAAGGAAAAATATACATCACTATCATATCGTGGAAAACAGTCTCATTTGACATAAATAAAAAGCAATCCATAAACATAACTCAAATAACATTTAATAATATTAATCGTATTATGTCTTGATGCTGTTAAATACTAGAGGTTCTGAGCCTGGGCCCTGCTCTGTCTTTATTTTAAAAGGGAGATTAACAAGGGTTAGAGAGATAATAGAGTCTCTGTTCATAACAAACAAAGTTTTTTGAACAATGACAAGGGTAGAAAAAGATTCACTTTTTCACCAAGAGATTCAATATTATCTAAAATTACATTCCACTGCCATTTTAAATCACACCTTCCAGATCATGCGAAGTTACTTGTCTACCACTTAACATTTGTGTGTCACCGGTGGTACCTGCTGCATTCCATTTTTTAGGAGACAGGAAACTACATCAGTGACTATTGACTCTGGCGACACATCAAAAGCACCTGGTGGGGACATACACACACACACACACACACACACACACGTAGTTCTCAAATATTAGCATGCATCAGAAGGGCTTGTTACAACAAAGGGTTTCTGACTCAGTAGGTTTGGCACAGGACCTCAACATTTACATTCCTAACAAGACCCCAGGTAACACTGACAATCCTGCCTAAAACCACACTTTGAAAACCACTGCACTAAGTGATAGAGGGGCCCATGCATTACTAACTTCCAAATCATGTTGCTTTCTCCATTTTGTTGGGGCCAACACATGTTGGTCTATACAGTAAGCAGAAGACTAGAGCAGAGTTGAAATCCAGATGAATTAAGATGCACATATTTCTTAACCTTTACTCCAGCTAGGAGTACATCAGTTCCTACAAGTTGAACTGCATTATAAAGTAAATAGATCTGCTCTGAGAAAAGGTCAGTACACATGTTCTGCTGCAATCTAATTTAAGTCTATTGCACTATGCCCTATCGCTCACTCTGGTGCAAGAGATA
This sequence comes from Hylobates moloch, assembly GCF_009828535.3. Classification (NCBI taxonomy): domain Eukaryota; kingdom Metazoa; phylum Chordata; class Mammalia; order Primates; family Hylobatidae; genus Hylobates; species Hylobates moloch. The sequence goes on from NW_026652337.1 coordinate 108,498, forward strand.
CAATGGTGAAAAGCTGGAATTTAATTGTCTCTTCTATACTAAAAACTTCTTGGTCCGCGGAATATGCGTGAGAGCTAAAGAGATGAGCTCAAGAAGACAGGATTTTCTGGACATACTATGGCACACATCTCTTCTTCTCGAACACTGCTTCTTGAGTTCCCCATCAGTGTTGAGGAGAAAGCTCCTTTTAAATCTTAAAGTTGCCCTCGAATCTGTTTTCCTTCCTCTTCACTCACTCTGTGTCATTACCAAGAACCCGATACCAGGAAGTATTTCAGAGAGCAGCCCTAAACACATTTCTCTGACTGCAGTGTGCTAGTTATTTGCCAGCCCTCTGCCTATTATGGAATTGTGTTTAGTTTCTATAACTTAATAATTACTTTAATTTCACTTCATAGTGTTTTGAAGAACTCTTTTTGAATGAAGGGCATTTAGCACACTCCTACTGCTTGCCTGGAACAGACACAGCTAATCAGAATGTGTAGAATTAAATAAAAGAATAATTATGAGAGTCTGTGATGTGTTATAATAGATGTACCAAACAAGGCTGGATCAACTCATTGCTTGGAAAAGAAATAACTTATTAAAGCAGTTTCAGTCAGGAATCTTACAAGCACAAGTGGAAGCTTCTAACACGGCAGAAGAGGGGAAAAAACTGAAGTCTTTGAAGCATGGAATTTAAAAAATTCCAATTATTTTATTTTTTCTGTGTGCTGGTTCCTGTTCAGGTGCATCTTCTTAGAGTCCATGGTGCTCAATACTGTTTCCAATTGCCTGTCCATTGGAAATGGGTTCCTTTCTTGGTTCAAAAGACCATGAAACAAAGATCACTAGGGTAGAATAGAGGTCACAGAGAGGTATTAAAGATATCCCCAGCCCTAAGGGTCTGAGGTAACTCTCTTTTCTGCCAAGCTACTCATCCCTCCCTTTCTTTCAAGGTAATCCATGGTTTACTGGTGGAAAATCAAAGGTAAGAAAAATGAGAATCTGCTACTGAGGGTAGCCTGCACTTACAATGTGCTATTTCCCAGCTGCTCTTTGGTCCCATCTAGTTCTCAGTTATGCCAGGATTTCAGGGAGTGTTTCCTAAACACTGCATGGTTAAAAAGCTATATACTGTATTTAGAGCTCATTAGCTAAATTAACTTTATTTCCAGTAAATATTAATACCAGTTTATAGTATTTAGCTTTGGCTATGAATATAAACTCTTGCTAGGCATGGTGAGAAAGGGGCAGGGAAGATAGAGAACAAAGTTTCTGAACTGCTGAGGCTTATGATTAATAAGACGAGCCCAAGCACTTCCAAATTTGGGAACAGTCCAGGACATCATTAACTAACTGCTAAATAACAATGTCTAATTGTTCACAAATGACCTAAGGACTAGGGTTTATAATGCATTTAGGAGGGTCCAGTTTTTGACCTGATCTTTGAGAAATCCTGAATTCAAGCAATTAGCTGTCATCGAACAGGTTCGATTTGGCAAGAAGGGCCTTTGAAGGGTGGCTTTGTCAGATGCCATCTTGCCATTCAACCCTTTCTCCATTTTTCCTCTGTATAGTTTGTGTGGGATTTTATCACAAATCATGTAAGGTAGCCATTTCATTTATTTTGTCTCAAGCTCTTTTACCTCTCTGTGTGTATGGATCAATCTGTCTACCTATCTAAATTTTTATTTTTTTCAATAAAATTTTAAACTGTCTTTAGATTTTTAATCTTTTTCTCACATGAGTCTTGTGTCCACAACTAGACATCAAGATTTTGAAGATAAGTAACATTTCTTATTTATCTGTGTATCTTAACAGAGTATCTAGGACAGTGGTTTTTGTTTTTTCCACAGAAGCAATAAAACTGTCCATTGAATATAATGACCTGGGCTGTCCAGGTTGTAAGTAGCACAAACCCTAGGTGTGGACAATGAGTGAATGATTGTTAAATTTATTCCTTCTTTTCTTCTTTTTAATATTGAATTGGTAAAGAATGAGGCAGAGGGTATGTGATTGGTGTTATGGTTGTGGGCTGAGTCCAGGTATGACAGGATACACCAGAAGGAACACAGTCTTCTACCAGAAGAGCTGGGCTCAAAACCCTGCATGCTGCCACTAAATTGAGTTCTGGAAACGCTTAATCATTTAGGTTGCCAATGCTGCCATCCATAAACTGGGCCTGACAGTAGTACTGACCTTTGTTCCGTATGTGGGATCAAATGAAATAATATGTGAAAAACATAAAGAGAAGTTCTGGTCCTGTCTAAATAAATAGGAATTGTTGTTTATGATAATAAAATGGAGAGAATAGAACACACATTTAAACCAGCATAAACCAGTTTGATCAAGTCCAGACAGTTTGGCAGTTTCAATAAATCTCATGGCTTTATACACTTTCTACTGTTTACTTGAAAAAATCATAACATTTTCCAAAAAAGCAAATACAGGCCCCTTTAATTTGGGCCAAATTTGGAAATGAGAAGGACAGATGGTTACCAAATGGGCTGAGGGATTACTGAGAGGCAGCTGGATGCCTTGTCCTTTCATCTGGCTGGGTTATCTTGGCTGGAGGAAAACAGGGCTATCCTGTACTTACCTGGTACCTGCCTGTGCCTGTCAAATGCCACAAGCATGAGGAGATCCAGGATCTGCCCTGAGACCTCCTCCCTGCTCCAAACCAAGCCCTAAAGAAAGCTTGGAAAAGGTTAAACATAGCTGTCGGTGCTTACAGAACCATCTGCTGATTTTTGCTTCTCTGCCATCCTTTCCCAGTAAGGGCACTCTTATTTTTCTTGAGGAACCACCCTTTTCTTAGTTTTAGTCCATATGTATCCATACATGTCATGATTAACTTAAGAAGGCAAGACAAGCCCAAGCGCTTCCAAATTTGAAAACAGTTCCAGTACATCAATAGTTTACTGCTAAATAATAATGTCTAATTGTTCACAAATGGCCTAAGGAGTACGGTTTATGATGCTATTAGGAGGATCTGAGTCTTGACCTGGTCTGAGGGAAAACCCTGAACTCCAGGCAATTAGCTGTCGTCAAACAGGCCTGATTTAGCAAGAAGGGCCTTTGATGGGTGCCTTCTTCAGATGCCATCTTTCCATTGAACCTTTTCTCCATTTTTCCTCTGTACAATTTGTGTAGAATTTTATTGTCAATTGTATAGGGTCGTCTTTTCATTTATTTTGTGGAGGACCTATCTCTACCCCAGCCCAGAAAAGGTCAGGTGACCTGCGCCTGGCCAATCAGGATATCATGTTGTCCTGGACTAGCAATTGGTTCTTATGAGCACCTGACCCATGCGAGTGAGGTCATCCAGGCCCAAAGGGACTGGATTCTAGAACTTGTGTTTGAACTGTTAGAAAAGAGAAGCCCTCTTTCTCTTGATGCTGGAATCATGCCATATTGGAACTCCTGGTGCCCTCTTACTTACACATGGGAGAATGTGCCCGAGAATGGAGCCAATGGTGAGGAAGGCAAAGCTGAGAGATAAGGACACCTAACTGGCCTTATCACTTGAGTGGCTGGATATAGTGATTCATCGGCAAGTTCCTCGTTAGAGTTCATGGTAAGAGTACAATCAACACAGACTTCTCAGAGGCAAGTGGGACAAAAGGAAAATAAAATAAATCGCTATCAAGAATAGAATAAGGTCTTTTTTCTGCCTTGGATTTATTGTGAAAAGTTTGCACATACAGATTTTTAAATTTTATTTGTATAATCTTATGCTGTGCAAGTACATGCACTTGTATATTCATTGCAGCACTATTCGCAGCAGCAAAGATTGGAATTAACCTGAATGTCCACCAGTGGATGACTGGATAAAGAAAACACGGCGTATATACCCAAAGAAATATTATTCAGCCATGAAAAAGAATAAAATCATGTCTTTTGCAGCAACATAGATCGAATTAGAGGTCATTATTTTAAGTGAAAAAACTCAGAAACAGAAAGAATAAGATATTATATGCTAGAATGTGCTTTATCCTTCTTTAAGCCAAATTTCCTCCCAGAAGACCCTCCCCAACATTGTCCCTCTTTCTTACCTGGAGCCACACAGTTATACAGTGTTTTCTCTTTGCTCGCTACATTTGGACTCCCTGGTGGATTGACTTATCCTTAAAAGCAAAGTCTATTTGAGACTTACTTTCTCTCACCTGGCAGGCAGAGCTGCTTAGAGCATATAGGCTTGAAATCCCTTATCTCTGGAGTCTTGGGAAAGTGGGGAGGCCTGTTCAATCCTCTCTACAGAAGACAGTGCCTTCTCCACAGTGTCTGTGGGTAGCTAGAGTGTACAAGTTGCTTGGCCTTAGGTAATAAGTCTTACAGTCATAACAGTCATAATAAGGGAAATCTAACTGAGCTTTTTAGGGCATGCCCAGATTTGGGGCAGAAAATTTGTTTAATCAAGAGCAAGTGAACTCATTTTTCCTGCCTTTGCCATCTTCTCAAGATTTCCATCACCACCTCTGTTTCATGAAATGCAACCATGTCAGGCTGTCTGTTCCACGCTATGCATGGAGCAGTGGCTCAGAAAGGACTAGGGACCCTCAACAACCTTACTATCCATGCCCTGGATTAGGACTTTCACTCCACATCTCATGGAGACGTAGCTCTTTTAGTTTTTCCTATTCCTTCTTCCATAGGGCTGTCAATCAGATCATTCAAGCTGATGAGGGGCCACAGACTCTGCTGTCACACCATTACCAAAGACTTCTTTATCTTCTTCCCATCAACCCTTCACCAGAATACCTTCCTCTTCCTATAGCTAAAAAGCAAGAGAGCCATTCAATGTCAACAGTTCTCCACAAGAAGCACCCAAGTCCCAGGTCCGCCTCAGCCAAGGCATTCTAGGATGCTAATGGTCATTGTTAAACAGCCTTTGATTATCACTTTACAAAGTGCTTTCACATACATAGCCTTGTTGGTGCTTCAGAACACTGTGTTGAGCCAGGACACTCAGTCTCAGAATGCCCCCTGCCACGCCCCCCACCTCACAGAGTTTTTAAGGGACTGGGACAAGTTTGGAAAACCTGTCACCTAAAATTTTTTCTTTTTAAAATTATTTCTTTCCATAACATAAACTGCTGGGCCAATGGATGGAAATCAAGCCGATCCTTCCTCAACCCTTTGCATAGCATTCTTCTTTAGCTTCTCTGGGTGTTAATATAGCACCCTTCTGCCCTGATCCATCTATGGAGGCCCAATTGGGCTGGAAATTTAACTCCATTTTTTTTTCTAGACACATAACAGGACCCCTAGCATCTGTCTCAGTACCGACTAACCCCGAGGATCCCATGGGGTTCAAAGAGGGTTATGATTAGATGATCTTCTAGACCCTTGGAGTAGAATTACCCCCCCCTGCAGATGAGTTGTGATTATTATGAATGATAAAGAGATTCAGTGCTTTGTTATTCTTACCTTTAAAATTTTTGAAGCAAATGTTTCTCTCTGTACCATACTGATCATTTTAATTTCCTTGCTTTTGCTATAATAAAAATTGACGTTAAAGGATGCCTGAGGCAGTGTAATGAGAAAATGAAATTAGTTTTTCAGTTGACTGATCAAAAGCATTTTATATGTGATAATAAACAGTTTATTTTACTCTTTTGCTTATGACATAATTAATGGCAAAAATATTTTCCTGAAATTCATACTGTCTGCCAAACTCTCCTTCCAAGTTCCAGGAAAATAATATTTTTGTACTTCCTCAGACTGGGCAAAAAAAATAATAAACTTTACCATCCCCTGCTAAAGAGAGCTTGTAATCTTTGTTTAGCCCTTTACAATGCGTGGCCAGTATTAGACCAATCAGGTCAGGGAAATTATGTCAATTACATTTTGTTCCTAGGGGACAGCAATATTGCTGTATTGAAATTGAATCCAGCCTTCCCAGTGGTCTTTCTTATTGGAACTCTTTTCCTAAAAGCCTGACAAGCTCAAGTTTGTTGTCAAGATTAAAGGACACACGTTAAAAAATGTAGGCTTGTTATAGCCCAGCAAACTGAATTTGAACTTCTTTAATTTTTTTTTGAGATGAAGTCTCATTCTGTTGCCCAGGCTGGAGTACAGTGGCAAGATCATGGCTCACTGCAGCCTAGATCTCCTGGGCTCAAGTGATCTTCCTGCCTTGGCCTCCCGAGTAGCCAGGACTACACATGTGAGCCACTAAACATGGCTAATTATTTTATTTTATTTTTGTAGAGATGGGATCTTGCTTTGTTGCCCAGGCTAGTCTCAAATTCCTGGGCTCAAGCAGTCCTCCTGGTTTGGCCTTCCAAAGTGCTGGGATTAAAGGTATGAGTCCACCATGCCTAGCTTTAATATTTGACTTTGAAAAACGTGTTGCTTTTTCTCCATCAATAAGAGGATGTTAGGTTTGAATGAATGTTAAATTGGGATTTGAAGACCTGGCTACTAATTCCAAATATCTTCCTCCCCATGTGTGAGTTTGGTATTACTGTTTACTTTAGCTGTGTGTCAGTTTCCTCATCTGTGCAACTTCCTAAGTTACCTTAGTCACAATTATGAGGGCTTGCTGTCTATCAGGTGCACCAGGATATATATGCAAAGACATTCCTTAAAGCACTGCTTCTAAAACCAGAAAACTTGAGTCAACCTGCATTAGTTAGCTTTTTCTGATAAAAACTAGCCCTACAATGTAGCCCAGAACAATAACCATTTTATTTAGTTCATGATTCTATGAACTGGCTGTGGGTGGTTCTGGTCCGAACTGGCTTGGCTGACCTCTGTTTGGATCTCTGGTGTCTGAGGTCAGCTCACATTTTGGTTTGCAGCTGGATGGTCTAGGACGGGCTTCCTCATGTGTCTGGTGTTTGGCAAACTGGATAGTCTAGGGGGCCTTAGCTGGGATAGCTTCTCTCTGCTTCATGTGGTCTCTCATCTTCCAGGGGGCTAGGCTTGAGCTTGCTCATATGGTGATCTCGGGGTTGTAAGTACAGCAAGAGAGAGAGACTTTTCGTGCGCGTCCGTGTGAAGAGACCACCAAACAGGCTTTGTATGAGCAACATGGCTGTTTATTTCACCTGGGCGCAGGCAGGCTGAGTCCGAAAAGAGAGGCAGCGAAGGGAGATGGGGTGGGGCCGTTTTATAGGATTTGGGTAGGTAAAGGAAAATTACAGTCAAAGGGGGTTGTTCTCTGGCGGGCAGCAGTGGAGGTCACAAGGTACTCAGTGGGGGAGCTTTTGAGCCAGGATGAGCCAGGAGAAGGAATTTCACAAGACAATGTCATCAGTTAAGGCAGGAACAGGTCATTTTCACTTCTTTTGTGGTGGAATGTCACCAGTTAAGGCAGGAACCGGCCATCTGGATGTGTACGTGCAGGTCACAGGGGTATGATGGCTTAGCTTGGGCTCAGAGGCCTGACATTCCCGTCTTCTTATATTAATAAGAAAAATAAAACGAAATAGTGGTAAAGTGTTGGGATTGTGAAAATTTTTGGGGGTGGTATGGAGAGATAATTGGCAATGTTTCTCAGGGCTGCTTTGAGCGGGATTAGGGGCGGTGTGGGAATCTAGAGTGGGAGAGATTAAGCTGAAGGAAGACTTTGTGTTAAGGGGTGATATTGTGGGGTTGTTAGAAGGAACATTTGTTGTGAAGAATTATTGGTGATGGCCTGGATACAGTTTTGTATGAATTGAAAAACTAAATGGAATAAGAGAAGGAGAAAAACAGGTATAAAAGCTCTAAGAATTGGGAGGACCCAGGACATCTGATTAGAGAGTGCCTAAGGAGATTCGGCATAGTCCTGCCAACAAAGATTATTTATTTACTTCAAGAGTTAAGAGTGGCAGTTTGGGGATAGCACCAGGAGATATCAGCTGTGATGGCTTGGAGAAACAGTGTAAACTGGCAGTGTAAAAAGAGCAGGGCATGTATGAGTAGTTGAGAACGGTGAATAGGAGTATGACTAGACAGAAGATAGTAGGGATGACAAGATTTTCTGGGGCACAGTCTAAGTTGGTCTGATGTCTGGAATGAGACTGGGGCCTAATTAAAAGGAGCATCTATACAGGAGCTCAAATGGGCTGTACCCTGTAGCATTCTGAGGACAGGTCTGACTTCTGAGAAGGGAAAGTGGTAAAAGTATTGTCCAGTCCTTTTTAAGTTGGTGGCTGAGCTTGGTGAGGTGTGTTTTTAAAAGACCATTAGTCTGTTCTACTTTTCCTGAAGATGGAGAACCGTAAGGGATATAAAGGTTTCACTGAATACTAAGAGCCTGAAAAACTGCTTAGCTTATTTGACTAATAAAGGCTGGTCTGTTATCAGACTGTATAGAGGTGGGAAGGCTAAACTGAGGAATTATGTCTGACAGAAGGGAAGAAATGACTGCGGTGGCCTTCTCAGACCCTATAGGAAAGGCCTCTACCTATCCAGTGAAAGTGTCTGCCTAGACTAAGAGGTAGTTTAGTTATCTGACTCGGGGCATGTTGAGTAAAGCTAATTTGCCAGTCCTGGGTGGGGGCAAATCCTCGAGCTTGATGTGTAGGGAAGGGAGGGGGCCTGAATAATCCCTGAGTAGTAGTAGAATAGCAGATGGAACACTGAGAAGTTATTTCTTTGAGGATAGATTTCCACGATGGAAAGAAAATGAGAGGTTCTAAGAGGCGGGCTAGTGGCTTGTACTATAGCATAGCCTGCCTTTGCTGGTATGTGGCAATTAGACCTGGTGGAACTGCCATCAATAAATCAAGCGTGATCAGGGTGAGGAACAAGAAAGAAGGAAATACGGGGAAATGGGGTGAATATCAGGTGGATCAGAGAGATACAGTCATGGGGGTCAGGTGTGGTATCAGGAATAATGTGGGAGGCTGGATTGAAATCTGGGCCAGGAACAATGGTAATTGTGGGACTTAACAAAGAGTGAGTACAGCTGAAGGAGCTGGGGAGCAGAAAGTATATGCGTCAGGTGTGAGGAAGAAAATAGATTTTGGAAGTTATGAGAAATGTAGAGAGTGAGTTGAGCATAGTTTGTGATTTTGAGGGCCTCTAAAAGTATTAGGGCAGCAGGAGCTGCTGCATGGAGACATGATGGCTAGGCTAAAACAGTAAGGTCAAGTTGTTTGGACAGAAAGGCTACAGGGTGCGGTCCTGGCTCTCGTGTAAGAATTTTGACTGCACTAACCATGCCTAGGAAGGAAAGGAGTTGTTGTTTTGTAAGGGATTGAGAGTTGGGAGATTAATCTGACACAATCAGCAGGGAGAGCACGTGTGTTTTTATGAGAATTATGCCGAGATAGGCAACAGATGAGGATGAAATTTGGGCTTGACTGAAGTAATGGGGGCTGTCTGTGAAGGCTTGCGGCAGTACAGCCCAGGTAATTTGCTGAGCCTAATGGGTGTCAATGTCAGTCTAAGTGAAAGCAAAGAGAGGCTGGGATGAAGGGTGCAAAGGAATAGTAAAGAAAGCATGTTTGAGATCCAGAACAGAATAATGGGTTGTAGAGGGAGGTGTTGAGGATAGGAGAGTATATGGGTTTGGCACCACAGGGTGGATAGACAAAACAATTTGGTCGATAAGGTGCAGATTCTGAACTAACCTGTAAGCCTTGTCTGGTTTTAGGACAGGTAAAATGGGGGAATGGTAAGAAGAGTTTATAGGCTTTAAAAGGCCATGCTGTAACAGGCGAGTGATAACAGGCTTTAATCCTTTTAAAGCATGTTGTGGGATGGGATATTGGCATTGAGCCAGGTAAGAGTGATTAGGTTTTAATGGGATGGTAAGGGGTGCATGATCGGTCATTAAGGAGGGAATAGAGGTGTCTTATACTTGTGGGTTAAGGTGGGGAGATACAAGGGGAGGATGTGAAGGAGGCTTTGCACTGGGGGAAGAGGCAGCAATGAGGTGTGGCTTTAGCCCAGGAATAGTCAGGGAAGCAGATAATTTAGTTAAAGTGTTTCAGCCTAATAAGGGAACTAGGCAGGTGGGGATAATTAAAAAGGAGTGCTTAAAAGAGTATTGTCTAAGTTAGCAACAGAGTTGGGGAGTTTTAAGAGGTTTAGAAGCCTGGCTGTCAATACCCACAACAGTTATGGAGGCAAGGGAAACAGGCCCTTGAAAAGAAGGTAATGTGGAGTGGGTAGCCTCCGTATTGATTAAGAAGAGGACGGACTTACCCTCCACTGTGAGCATTACCTAAAGCTCGGCATCCGTGATGGTCTATGGGGCTTCTGAGACAATTGGGCAGCATTAGTCGTCTTCATCTGCTAAGCCGAGAAGATCTGGGAAGGAGTCAGTCAGAGAGCCTTGGGCCAGAGTTCCAGGGGCTCTGGGAGTGGCTGCCAGGTGAGTTGAACGTCTGATTTCCAGTGGGGTCCCGCATAGATGGGACATGGCTTAGGAGGAATCCTGGGCTGTGGGCATTCCTTGGCCTGGTGGCCAGATTTCTGGCACTTGTAGCAAGCTCCTGGGGGAGGAGGTTCTGGAGGAATGCCTGGCCACTGTGGTTCAGGCGTTTGGAAGTTCTTGTGTACTGGAGATGTGGCTGGGGTTTGTCTCACAGTGGAGGCAAGGAATTGCAACTTTTTTCTGTTATTGTACACCTTGAAGGCAATGTTAATTAAATCCTCTTGTGGGGTTTGAGGGCCAGAATTTAATTTTTGGAGTTTTATTTAATGTCGGGAGCAGATTGGGTAATAAAATGTATATTGAGACTAAGACAGCCTTTTGACATTTTAGGGTCTAGGGCTGTAAAGCATCTCAGGGTTGCTGCCGAATGAGCCATGAACTGGGCTGGGTTTTTCATATTTGATGAAAGAGCCTAAATGCTCACTGATTTGGGAGAGGTCTGATAAAGAAAAAGGAGCATTAACCTTGACTATGCCTTTAGCTTCAGCCACCTTTTTAAGAGGAAACTGCTGGGCAGGTGGGGGAGGGCTACTCACGGAATGAAACTATAAACCAGACTGGGTGTGAGGAGGGGAGGTGATAAAAAGATTACAGGGTGGAGGAGCGGAGGCTGAGGAAGAATTGGGACCTAGCTTGGCCTGGCGAGGAGCAGCCTGGGGAGGAAGATTAGAAAGACTCAGTGACGCTTGGGGTTGGGACTGAGGGGACAGGTGGGAGGGAAAGAAGGAAGATTTGGGATGAGTTGCATTGGGAACAGAGACTAGAGAGGGACCAATCTGTAAAAGAGTGCCTGGACATCAGACACCTCAGACCATTTGCCCATTTTACGATAAGAATTATTTAGATCTTGTAGGATGGAAAAATTGAAAGTGCCATTTTCCGGCTATTTGGAACTACTGTTAAGTTTGTATTGGGGTCAAGCGGCATTGCAGAAGAAAATAAGACACTTAGATTTTAGGTCAGGTGAGAGTTGAAGGGTTTTAAGTTCTTAAGAACACAGGCTAAGGGAGAAGAAGGAGGAATGGAAGGTGGAAGCTTGCCCATAGTGAAGGAGGCAATCCTAGAGAAAAGAGTAGAGACACGGAGAAGGGGTGGGGGGTTCTTGCCCTCCAGAAAAGCAGAGAAGGGGTTGAGGCACTGAAATAAGGGATTGGGGCACAGAGATATAAGAGGTTGGGGCACGGAAATAAGGGATCGGGGTGCAGAGATGAAGTTGGGGTGCAGAAATAAGCAATTGGGGTGCAGAGATAAGAGGTCGGGGTGTGGAAATAAGCGATTGGGGGTTCTTGCCCCCTAGAAAAGCGGGACTTGCTGCTAAGGGTGAAGGAGAAGGGGTTGAGGGGTTCTTGCTCCTGCCCCAGAAAAGCAGAAAAGGGGTAGAGACACGGAGAGAAGGGTTTGGGGTACTTGCCCCTCCCACAGAAAAGCAGGACTTGCCGCTAAGGGTGAAGGAGAAGGGGTTGAGGGGTTCTTGCCCCTGTCCCAGAAAAGCAGAGAAGGAGTAGAGACATGGAGAGAAGGGGTTAGGGTACTTGCCTCTTCCCCAGAAAAGCAGGACTTGACGCTAAGGGTGAAGGACCAAGGCAGGCGTCCCTGCATGGTCCAACACCTCTGAAATGTGAGTGAACAATCAGAGAGGCATCCCTGCAATGATTAAACACCAAAGGAAGGCTGCCTTCCCAGCCCGTGACCGGCGCCAGAGTTTTGGGTCCATGGATAAAACGTGTCTCCTTTGTCCCTATCAGAAAAGGAAAGGAATTGAAATTAAGAGAAGGGAGAGATTGAAGTGTGGTGCCAAGATTGAAAGGAGAAAGAGGTTGAGGGATAGTGAGGGAGGTTGGAGAAGAGAGTAAAAAGAGGCCACTTACCGGATTTGAAATTGGTGAGATGTTTCTTGGGCTGGTCAGTCTGAGGACCTGAGGTCGTAGGTGGATCTTTCTCACGGAGCAAAGAGCAGGAGGACGGGGGATTGATCTCCCAAGGGAGGTCCCCCAATCCGAGTCACGGCACCAAATTTCATCTCGGGTTTTGGCACCAAATTTCATGCGCGTCCCTGTGAAGAGACCACCAAACAGGCTTTGTGTGAGCAACATGGCTGTTTATTTCACCTGGTTGCAGGCGGGCTGAGTCCGCAAAGAGAGTCAGTGAAGGGAGATGGGGTGAGGCCGTTTTATAGGATTTGGGTAGGTAAAGGAAAATTACAGTCAAAGGGGGTTGTTCTCTGGTGGGCAGCAGTGGGGGTCACAGGGTACTCAGTGGGGGAGCTTTTGAGCCAGGATGAGCCAGGAGAAGGAATTTCACAAGACAATGTCATCAGTTAAGGCAGGAACAGGCCATTTTCACTTCTTTTGTGGTGGAATGTCATCATTTAAGGCAGGAACCGGCCATCTGGATGTGTACGTGCAGGTCACAGGGGCGTGATGGCTTAGCTTGGGCTCAGAGGCCTGACAAAACCGTCTATATGAAAAAAGGCCCTAGAGTTTTGGCTGTCCATAGGTTTAATATGAACCAATAGCATGTTAAAAAATTTAGACACATGACGAAGATCAGACCAAGGCATATTGGCCTCTAGACAAACTAATAGGGAGGACTTCTTTGAGAATATAATGTTTGAGTAGAGACCTAAAGGACACTAAAAGAGGGAGCCAAATGAATATCTTGGAGAAGGGATTTCCAGATATTAGAAACAGGAAGTGTGAAGATCCTGAGGTAGATGCTTGCCTGACATGCTCAGGAAACAATAAGGAGGCCTGCATGGCTAGAGTCATGTAAACAAGAGAATGAGAGCAGTAGATATGAGGTCAGAGAGCTCCCAGTGGAGCAAGTCACGTGGAGAGCATTGAAGCGCTTTGGCCTTTACCCTGGGTGAAAGAAGGTGCTCTAAGAGGGTTATGAGCAAAATATTGATACAGTCTGACCTATGACACTTGTGGCTCTTGAGTTGACATGCCAAAAGCCCAGGCATGTTGCAAATAATGGTTTCTCATTCTAAAGACCTCTATATATTCTTGTAACATGCCAGTCTCTTTCCTTCCTTAAGTTTTTTATACTTTTTTTCTGGCTGAGTCACACTTGTCCAAGAACCCTCCAAATTATTGTCGTCTCCTTGGTCTCTGCTCAGATTGCACTCTTTAAGGGGCCTTTCATGAAACATCCCTCTGGCACTCTTCATCACACCACCCTGTTTTGTTTTCTTTACAACATTTATTGCTATCTAGATTATCTTGTTCAATTCTTTATGCATTTTCGGATGTCTCTTGCACAAGAGTTAAGCTCTGAGAGAGCAGGAACCTTGTCACTGTTGAATAGAGCTACATGTCTAGTGCCTAGACATTGCCAGGCACATAACAAATGACAGATGCTTAACAAATGTCTTTTTGCATTTCAAAAGTAAATGCACACTTATTAACACCCACATCAATTGTGATACAATGGGGACAACTCCCCTTTCCTCTAGTTTTTTCTTCATCCCTTCCAACTCAGATTCTCTGAGCTTTCCAAATGATTGTCATCCAAAAAGCATTGATTTCTTAATAGCAAACAATTCAGTACTGAACAACATACAGGAAGAATCATGGAGACCTCTTGATATGGTTTGATTCTGTGTGCATACCCAAATCTCACCTTGAATTGTAATAATTCCCATAGGTCAAAGGCAGGACCAGATGGAGGTAATTGAATCATGGGGACAGTTTCCTCCATGCTGTTCTCATGATACTGAGTGAGTTCTCACGAGATCTGATGGTTTTATAAGCATCTGGCATTTTCCTTGCTTGCTGTCATTTCTCTCTTCTGCCGCCCTGTGAAGAGATGCCTCCTACCATGATTTTAAGTTTCTTGAGGCCTCCCCAGCCATGCAGAACTGTGAGTCAATTAAACCTCTTTTCTTTATAAATTACCCAATCTCTGGTATTTCTTCATAGCAGCATGAGCATGGACTAATATATCTCTCCAACTATGTAATCTAAAATCTACTGTTAGGTTTTTGTTAGAGAACACATGTTAAATGGACTAGTATAGCGTACTTGGAATGTAACAGCTGCTCAAAATGTGTGTGTTGAATCTGAGTCTATTGTAGAAAAAAATGGATGGTGAGTAATTCGAGTCTACCAAGGTTAAATGTATTGAATGGTAAATTCTATTTCTTTCCATACATATTTATACAGTGATTATTATATATAAGAACCTTGACCAAAGGAAAAGAGCTAAAATGTATTGTGTGCTTAGTATGAGCAATATATATATATAAATGTCTTGTATCTCACTTAATCTTAAAAACAATCATAGGAGGTGAGTAATCTTAAAAACAATCTTAGGAGGTGGGTAATCTTAAAAACAATCATAGGAGGTGGGATAGTACTATTTTTCAATTGTGAAAAATTTATGGTTCAGAGAATCAGTAATTTGCTCAAGGAGACAAGTTTTTCCTGTTTGGCGGCATCAACAGTTGGCTAATTCTACATATTTTAAACTTCTGAATTAAATAAGGATCATTTGGAAAATTCTATTGCTTTTTAACTTTTTATTTTTGAAATGTTTCCTAAGGAGTATGTGTTATTTTCTCATCTTAGCAAGTCCAGGGAAATACCATAACTTATGTCTTGTCAGAAAAGTGAGGGTATTATAGTGTTATTGCTCTAAATTCTATGCATAATTTTCTCTTCCTACAGTTGAGTAACATAAATGCAAATATATAGAAAGCTTTAAAACAAACAATGGGTAATAGATTTCACAGTAAAACACTAGATAGTCCCATTAAAATCAACAATAAGTTAAAGATGTTGGCAATCACCAATATTATTCAATATTTGGGAATCTTGGCAAATGAAACAAGATATGAAAAAGAAATGAGGTATAAATATTGCAAAGAATATAATCATCCTTTGTATAATACATCCATATATACATATGCATAATATAATATTATTACATACATAAAACATCTCAGATATAAAGCAAATAAAAATCTATCAAGACCAATAATAGAGTTCAATACAAATATCAGACTAGAATAAAAATAATTATGTGCTTTCCTAAATTTGGGAAATAATCAGTTAAAATAACAACAATTAACCACATTTACACAAATAAACAAGAAATAAAGATAATAACAAATATGCAACATCTCTCTAAGAAAACCATACAATTTCTTAGCATAGAAACTTTGTAGTTTAGAAAAGATTTGAATAAATGGGATATCATACTTGACTCTTTAATGAGAAGAACTGATAGTGTTCAGTTTCTTCCACATTAATCCATATATTGCATACAATTTCAATGAAAATTCCAATAAGAACTTTTTGGGGGTATATTGTTTTGGAGCAAGACTCAAGGTGATACTAAACATTATTGGGAAAGGTAAACATAGAAAAACAGCCATTTAAATTTTCGAGGAGACTCACTTAAGGGGAGGGCATATTCTAAACTTACTTAAAGGTAGCAGAAGAGATAATCAGCAAGTATTGACCAAGCTTCTACTCTGTGATCAGCACGGAGCCAGTATGATACCCTTGTGATGTCCCATTGTGAATCCCTTTTTAGAGGCAGCACTGTGAGGTGCTTCTTCCCCTCAGCTCCCTAGCTCAGTTTTAAAATCTCTTGTTTAGAAATGGCTTATTTATCTCCCTTTCTTTCTAACCTGCCTCCTTAGGGGTAGAAATTTTGTATTGTTCATGTTTTAGCCCCAGTGGCCGCTCAAATATGGCACAACTTTTTAGAATCTAATTAATTGAGGCATTATTGCAACTTGGGAGGAAAAGCAAATTGAATATCCACTGGATTGTCTCGTTTTTTTCTTCTCTGATTAAGCCAGGAAGATTTCCTGGAAGAGGTTAAATTCTGAGTTCTTTGATAGATCATTTGGACTTACAGAAGGGAGGGTGTACAATTATATTATGCTTCTCTAGAGAAGTTCAACAGGGGCTGGGGACTGGTGTTGTTTCTGGAGAAATGGTCTTACAGTAATGAACACTGAAAAATGATTACCAGTTGAGGCTGATCCAGCTCCTTCGTAGTCATGTGTCCGGGGATGGTAAAAATCATCATACACATAAGGGAGAAACAAGTAGCCCCAATTCTTGCTTGGAGAACTTGTGACCCTGGTACATGCCTTCTGGTGGTTTAGCAGTGGACCAGGCTCTTTCTGCTCTTCCTTCCTCGTGGGGACTTGACTTAGTGGAAGGTGCATTGGCAGCTAGTACACTTCATCTAACCCCTATTGCAGTCTTGGGTAGAAATATAGTTGATCGGCCGGGCGCGGTGGCTCACGCTTGTAATCCCAGCACTTTGGGAGGCCGAGGTGGGTGGATCATGAGGTCAGGAGATCGAGACCATACTGGCTAACACAGTGAAACCCTGTCTCTACTAAAAACACAAAAAATTAGCTGGGCGTGATGCGGGCGCCTGTAGTCCCAGCTACTCGGGAGGCTGAGCCAGGAGAATGGCGTGAACCCGGGAGGCGGAGCTTGTAGTGAACCGAGATGGCGCCACTGCACTCCAACTTGGGAGAGAGAGCGAGACTCCGTATCAAAAAAAAAAAAAAAAAAAAGAACTATAGTTGATTTATTGTTGGAGAGGCACTTGCATTTTTCTCCCATTGTGTACTCCAGTGATATGGATTGAAAAAGAAACTTAATATTTTTTATTGCAGTAAAATATACATAATATGTAATATCCTATTTTAACCATTGTTAAATGTACAATTAAGTGCATTTACATTGCTGTACAACCATCACCACCATCCATCTCCAGAACGCTTTCATCTTCCCAAACTGAAACTCTGTACCCATTAAAAAATAACTCTCCATTCCATCTTCCCCCAAGCTGTTGGTAGTCTCCATTCTATTTTTTGTTTCTACGAATTTGATTACTCTAGGTACCTCATGTAAGTGGAATCGTACAACATTTGTCTTTTTGAGACTGGCTCATTTCATTTGGCATAATGTCCTCAAGATCCATTCACACTGTAGATTATGTCAGAATGTGCTTGCTTTTTAAGGCTGAATAATATTTTTTTGTATGTATTTACCACATTTTGTTTATCCATTCTTCTGTCAATGGATACTTGGGTGTGACTTTTTCATTTTGCTTTATTTGCATAACTACAAATACTAGAAAAGGGCAGTTCCTCACATTGGACCTGGATGTCTCCTCACTGCTAAATGAGAGGTATTGACTTATCTTTACACATCTCAGGATGTTATTTGGTATAATGTACTGAAATAAAAACTGCATATGAGCAAAAGTTGCAGTCAGGCAGATTTCAGCCAGAATTCTCTAGCGTTAGAATTCTTAATAAGGGAGACATCCAACATGAACAAGGCATATTACAGAGGGAGAGGACCACATTGTTCCACTCTCAAAGGCCCTGCCAGCTATGAGATTCTGGAGGTGGTGGAAGGTGGATAGAAAGATTCAGGAAACTTGGGTCAGAAACTTGCTGTGTGATGTTAAGCAGATAACTTCCTCTCTCGGAACATCAGTGTCCCTGTCTGTGGAATGAGAGGAGTGATCCAGGCAAATACAGTATTTGATTTTCTCCAGGTCTTACTGGAGATGAACCTGGGGTCACCTCAGGGTACAAGAAGAAAACTGACTAGTGTTCGAAGCCTCCTCACCCCCATTGGTATCTACCAGGGTAATTCTGCTTCAATCTGCTTTATATTATGAGCTCTTTCTCTATCAAGACTTTGTCTGGGAAAAATAAGTTTCTATGTTTTTTTAAAAAAATCTAAACTAAAGTAAACCAAATTCCCTGACCTGATTACCTACTGACGTAGGTAACAGTAATTAACAGATATTGAGGGCTGGCCACTCTTCTTTTTGTTTAACATATGCTATTATCTACCATTATTATGCCCATTTCAAAGATGAGGAAACTGAGTCTTAGAAAAGTTGACTCGCTCACCCAGAGACATAGCTTTTATATGTGCAGCAAGTTGTTTGATTCCAGTGGCTAATTCTGATGCCGTAATTACCTCCAAAGGGAAGGTAGGGGCATAGATGATTTCTAAGTCTCTTTGGATTGGAAAGTTTGTAGTCAATGTTTAGTATTCCCATTCATATATTTATATTACATAACATATTTATGTTACATTCGTACTATTTAAGTTTCATTAGTTCATTCAATGAGTGATGTTTGAGCACTGCGGGGAACAGAAAGGGTCCCTGCTCTCATGGAGCATCCAACTGCTAAGTCAGCCGTGAACACTGCCAAGGAAGCTTGAGTGGCCGTAAACTGAGCCAGTGGGTGTTTGTTTCATGGACTCTGCCTTGGGTTCAGCCTGCTGTCACCTCACAGTTCCTGAAAGCACAATTAATTTTTACTCACCTCCTGACTACAGTAAGCATCATCTGTCATTGAGACCACCACACATTTTGATGGGCTGCAGAAGTTCTGGGGCGGTTCTAGGGAGGTCAAATGTGTCTGTTAGGTCACAGATTCTGCTTGGGGGCAAAGATAAAGCGATTTGAAACTTCCAGGGAAACAAGTAAAATGATTGGGAACTGGTGGTCAAGGAAGGGAAATTGGAATTCAAAATCCTTTGGAAATGTCAACAGATCTATTAAAGTTTTCACAGCTCAGGGTTCTTTCAGAATCACCTGGAAGGAGATAATCAATTCTAGAAACATCAGTGATCACCAGGTACTCAACACAGATAAATATAGGTTAATGAGGTGCGCTTAGATGATTTTATAAGCACTGCTATGCAGATTTATTGATGGGAGAAAAGTACACTGTTAAGCTCAGGTTGGAAAGAATATTCTCTCAGCATGTGTGCACAAGCTTTATTCAGTAGTTTGGAAAAAAATCTGATGAAATGTAAAATTACTCTATTTAATCTGAATTTCTCATGCAATGTGTGTTAATATTTGTCTTCTTTTTTTCCTTTCTTAAGTGGCTCAATCGTTAAGTTTTCAATCACATAACCACTGAATATGCAAGATATAAACCACAGGCAATTAAATGATAGCTAAGGCAGTAAGGCTGACTTGATTAAGCTGCTGTGTTATTAAGATTATAAACACAGCCTGGCCCAGCCACTGAGTAAAATATGCCTGGCTGAGGGTCCCCTGTGTCCAAGAGACAGCTAGTGTCCTGGGTGCTGGCAGATGGCCGTGTTCATGTGATGGCATTTGAGAGGCATCCTCCAAATTTCTCCCTACCATGCTGCTCTGTATTCATTTGGCTTCTAAACATTCTATTTCTTGAAGGAATTGATTAAAATATAAATTTACTATGGGAGAAAGAGGACGAATCACAGGAACACTGAATGGAGTTTTCTGCTTCTCTTCTGGCTTGTTGATAGCTCCCTTTCCATGTCCTTTCAGGACCACTTTTCTTTCTGTGTAATGTTGGGGATCCCCAATTTACATTTGTAATTCTTCCCTTCTTGCTCAGAAGTGAGAAACTGACACTCAAGATCCATTCATAAATTACAACCAACGCCACGTAGTCTAACAGAAGACATTAATAATGGCAACTAGTTATAAGGAGGTTGGGAGAGTATCAAAGACAAACAGAGAAAGTTGAGGCAATCCAGACAGTAGCAACAACAGAAAACTGCCTTCACTCCTAGGGCTAGAAGAATAATGGGAGCAGGTGGCAGTACCAAAGCCCCAGTGCCAGGATTGTCCATGGAGGCTGAAGCCACGGCAGAGGCTGCCCAGCTGGGAACTAGGGCCACAGAGAGAGATGTAATCCCTGTTGGAGACATCACTGAAAGTAAAGTTAGAGGCAGGGAATACCCTGAATTCTCTCTGTCCTGCCCTCCTGTATCTTCCAGGGTCTCCCACTGGGTGAAGCCAGGCAGAAATGAGTAGTGAGTCACACCTAGAGATGTACTGTAACTAGCAGGCAAATGGACCCAAGAGCCACCAATTGGCAAGAGCCACCAATTGGCAAGAGCCAATGCTTGTGTTCTGAAAAAACAAAACTCTACGGGGTGGGGAGCATCTGAAAATACTGATTTTGTCATTATTTCTGGAAAATAGATCTTTAATAAATAACTCAGCAAGCAGTGGATAATCTACACTGAGTCTTTCTAGAACTTCTCAATTCTAGTAAGAATTTTCAATTCAGCATAAAGCCTCAACTTCCTAACTCTCTTCAGGAGCCCTCCTAATGATTTTTTGTTTTTAGTAAAATAACTGCTTTTATTTAGATGGGTTATTATTTCTGCCTAAATACGTTCATATCCACATTTCATTGGATACAGTGATCCTTCTGGGAAGGTAGGTAAGAATTAAATTATTGATGTTATTCCATAGATGAACAAATAGAATCTTAGAACGAAGATGTTCAGAGGTTGCCTAATTGGCCAGTGGCAGAAAAAATGAAATTCAGACCTTCTAGCTGGAGGTAATGATAATAAAGTCAACAGGGAGAGTGGGAGGGTGGAGAAGAGAACTGGAGTGTGTGTGAATGTATATGCATTTCCATCATTTGGCTGAATTTTTTATAGGGATGGGAGAAAAAGGAATGAAAAATATGTAGGTAAAAAAGACTGCTTATTTAAATACTTCTTGTGGGTCTTTTAAAAGAGGTCCCATTTTGATCTCCTCACAATCTTGTTATGGAATTTTGGACATTTTGGCCCTGGACATTATTGTAATATCAGGACTAGAGTGAGAACCATTACAGATCACTGGGATATGCTGAACTTTAGGACTGACCCGCTTGTTTTCTGAAGGTGGAGACATGATTGTTGCAGATTATATTACACTATCAGGACTGACTGATACCTGTGGTAGGAGTCATTAATTTTTTTTAAAATTATTATTTTTTAAAATTTTGTTTAAAATTGACGCATAATAGTTGTACAGGTTTATGGGATACAGTGTGATGTTTCAATACAGGTCTACATTGTATAATGACCGAATCAAGGTAGTTGACATATCCATCACCTTCAACCATCACCTTCAACATTTATTATTTCTTTGTAGTGCTAACATCTCCAATCATCTTTTCTAAGCAAACTTGAAATATACAATACATTGTTATTAGCTATAGTCACACTACTATGCTATAGAGCACCAGAAATTATTGCTCCTATCTAACTGATCAACCTCTTCCCATCTTCCCTCCGCCCTCCCCTCCCGATCCTCTGGTAACCACTGTTCTACTCTCTACTTCTATGAGATCAATTTTTTTGTATTCCACATAAAAGTAAGATCATGTGGTATTTGTCTTTCTGCACCTAGCTTATTTCACTTATCACAATGTCTTCGAGATTCATCCATGCCACCGCAAATGACAGGATTTTATTCTCTTTTTATAGCTAATAGCAATCCATTGTTATATATACTACATTTTCTTTATCCATTCATCTGTTGATAGACATTTAGACTGATTCCATCTCTTGGCTCTTGTGAATAGTGTTCAGTAAACATGGGAGTGCAGATAGATCTCCAACATACTGATTTCATGTCCTTTGTATATATACCCAGTTGTGGGATTGCTGGACCATACAGTAGTTTTATTTTTAATTTTTTGAGGAACTTCCATAGTATTTTCCATAATGGCTATACCAATTTACATTCCCACCAACAGTGTATAAGGCTTCCCTTTTCTCTATATCCACATTGGCATTTGCGATTTTTGTTTTGAAAACAGCCATTCCAATCGCAGTGAGATGATAGCTCATTGTTGGTTTGATTTGCACTTCCCTGATGATTAGTGATGAGCATTTTTTTCATGTGCCTCTTGGTTATTTGTATGTCTTCTTTGAGGAATGTCTAGTCAAGTCCTTTGCCCATTTTAAAAATTGGATTATTTGCTTTATTGTTATTGAATTGTTTGTGTCCCTTATGTATTCTGCATATTAACCTTTTATCAGATGCATAGTTTGCAAATATTTTCTCCCAATTTTTAGGTTATCTCTCATTTTGTTGATTCTTTCTTTTGCTGTGGAGAAGCTTTTTAGTTTGATATAATCCCATTTGTCTATTTTTGCATTTGTTGCCTGTGCTTTTGAAGTCTTACCCAAAAAATCCTTGCCTAGTCCAATGTCATGAAGTGTTTCCCCTGTTTTCTTCTAGTGGTTTCATAGTTTTAAGTCTTTAATCTATTTAGAGTTCATTTTCATATATGGTGAGAGTTAGGAGCTCAATTTATTTTTTATTATGGTAAAATACAACAACATAAAATTTAACATCTTAACTATTTTTAAATGTATTGTTTAGTGGTATTAAATGCATTCATAATATTGTACAATCATCACCACCATTCATTTCCAGAACTCTTTTCATCTTGTAAAACTGAAACTCTGTACCCATTAAGCACTAACTACTCCACATTTCTCCCTCCCTCCAGCCCTGGCAACCACCACACTATTTTCTGCCTCTATGAATTTAACCACTCAAACGACCTCATACAAGTGCAATCATACAGGATTTGTCTTTTTGTGACTGCCTTATATCACTTAGCATTATGTTCTTAAGATTCATCCATATTGTAGCATATATCTGAATTTCCTTCCTTTTTAAGACAGAATAATATTTCATTGTATTCATTGTATAAACTACAGTTTGCTTATTCATTCATCTGCTGATAGGCACTTGGGTTGCTTTCATGTTTTAGCTACTGTGAATAATGTTACTATGAACATTGGTATTTAAATATCTCTTTGAGACTCTCAATTCTTTTGGGTCTATACCTAGATGGGAAACTGCTGAATTGTATGGTGATACTATTTTTAATTTTTGGAGGATACATCATACTGTTTTCCACAACAGCTGTACCATTTTCCATTCCCATTAACAGTATACAAGGACTCCAATTTCCCACAACCTCACCAACACTTGTTGACTATGTGTGTGTGTGTGTATGTGTTTTTAAACAGTAGCCATCCTAATGGGTGTGAGGTAGTATCTCACTGTGGTTTTGATTTTCATTGCTCTAATGATTAGTGATGTTAAACATCTTTTCATAGGCTTATTGTCCATTTGCATATCTTCTCTGGAGAAATTTCTATTCAAGTTTTTGCCCATTTTTGAATTGGGTTGTTTGTTTTTTTATCGTTGAAGAGAATTACCTTTTATCTAGAATTTTTAACTAATCCATATTGTGCATTCTCCATGTGCTTAGCTGTGTGCTGAGTTCTAGAGACATACTCTTAGAAAAGGAAGAATTCCTCCCTTCAATGGGCTCCCTATCCAGAGGCCCTTTGGGTAGAGTTGCAGCTACTGGGGTTGAGAGAGTAAAGGATGTGGTGGGACACAAATGCGACAGACAAAGGTTTAGAGAGAGGCTTTTTTTTCCTATTCCTGCAGAGTCATACATTCTTCTCTCCCCTGGTTACTTGGGAGTTTGACGTGGCATATGAAGATTAAGCCCTCCATAAAAAAGAAAGAGATCCTGTGCTTTGCAGGAACGCAGATGGAGCTGGAGGCCATTATGATTAGCAAAGTAATGCAGGAATAGAAAACCAAATACCACATGTTCTCACTTATAAATAAGAGTTAAATAACAAGAACACATGGATGCAAAGAGGGGAACGACTGACACTGGGGCCAACCTGAGGGTGCAGGGTGGGAGGATCAGGAAAAATAACTATTGGGTACTAGGCTTAGTACCTGGGTGACAAAATAATCTGTACAACAGACCCCAGTGCCATGAGTTTACCTATATAAGAAACCTCCATATGTACCCCGAACCTGAAATAAAAGTTTAAAAAGTTAAAAATTTAAAAATATAAAGATTAAGTCCCCATTGCCCTTGAGAACAGGGAACACATTTTTGTGTTTTGAATACTTTGGTCTTCACATTTAATGGGCTGATGCATCTATCATGAAAATGACAAAATAAAAGCATGTTTTAGGAAAGAAGCAGAAAGCTTTGGGAACACAGGAGAGAGTGGAGATTATTCCCCTGGGTTTGGATGGAGGAGAGAGCTGTGGATGTGGCCTGGGAGGGTTGACCCAAGTGCTGCTCCGATTCAGCCCTCAAGGAGTAGGCAAGCCTTAGAGGGCATGACTACTGTCATGTGTCATTTAACGAGGGGGATGTGCTCTGAGAAATGCATCTTTAGATTTTGTCATGGTGTGAACATCATAGAGTGCACTTAATGAACATGGATGGTGTAGCCTACTACACCCCTAGGCTGTGTGGTGTAGCCTATTGCTCTTAGGCATGCGACTGTACTGAATCCTGTAGGCAATTGTAACACAATTGTAGTATTTGTATATCTAACCACAGAAAAGGTACAGTAAAAATACAGTATTATAATCTTACAGAATCACTGACATATATGTGGTCCATCATTAACCGAAACACCGTTGTGCCGTGTGTGACTGTACAGGATCTCACTAGGAAGAATAGGGTTCTCAGTCACTGTACGGCTTTCACAGACCTTTCATGGCATGAAAGTGGGTAGCAACCAGGCTCCAAAAAAAACCAATGGAAAGGCAAGCAAAGAGATTATCAGCAGAGAACACGGTGGGCTGTCGTCTAAGCGCTTCCCCGCTTTTTGTTCTACTTTCAGAATTGTGGTATAACTCCAGCCAAGACTGAGAAAGGCTTGTCCATCAATCATGCAATGAGGGCTTAGGGGAAAAATTTAAGATGATTAATGAAAAATACAGAATTGTGATAGTCATTGCCTGTCTGAGGTTTATGACTGAGATTCATGCCTGTGATGGGTATATTTAATTGGAACACAATTGTGGAAGGACCATGGTCTCTGGACACTTGCTCAACGAGGATGGTTCTCCAGCTCAACCTCTTTGAAAGATACTTACTATTCTTAATTCACAGGATAATTATAGTCTGTCCCCTCTGCCACCTTTCTTTATAGTCTGTCCAGGAATTCAAGGTGCTCCCCGTCAGTGGTTTCCAAGGAGAAAGGCAAGTTTTGTAGCCTTAGGGCTCCTCACCCAGGGAGCCTGAGCAGCAGAGTCTGACTCCCTGGCAGGAGTTACAATGTTACCATCTCATTTAATGGGTAATATTCACAGGGATAGGTTAGATTGCCTCCATCATTCAAGGAGCTACACGAGCCTGGTAGCAACAATTACCAAGTCGCATAAATACAACAAAGTTAATTAAAATGTTAGCTGATATAAATAACCTAAGGTTATTGAACATTGTTCCATTTTAAATTAATAAATACGCAAAGGTAATGTTTATAATTAAAGCTATAATTTATCTTCATGCTCTGTTTGTTTAATAGCAGTGGTAATATAACGCTACATGCAGAAATGTAGTAATAGATTTGTTTAGCACTGACATTATAAACAAATGTCTCAGTCTATTTATTCTAAGTTATGATACAGATTCTTTTCACATGCATCTGATGGCCTTTAAACCATTTAAAATGAACTGCATTAACGTAATCTAATCTTGATACTGAACATAACATTTCAGTTTGAATTATCCTGAATCCATGATCCATTTTATTACTCACGAAGCACTTTATACATTTATGATAATGGCAAACCTTGCTCTGTTATTTAAATCCCATTTCAAAAGGGATGTTATTTTTTTTTAATAAATAACCCCCACACAGTTGGGGTAGTAAAGTACAAATAAGGAAAAGTCAATGCCCAGCAAGCCCTTTAACAAAGCAAACAATTCAGATTTTTATGACATTAGCAAATAATAAAGGGAAGAACTGACATTTACAGTTGATGAAATTTTATGTTATAACAGATGATGAAAATGGAATGAAAATCACATGGAAAAATTTGTCCATGAGGTTCAGCCATTCTGAGGAAATCTCTACCTGTAGACTGTCTTCGGGGACACTTTTCTAAATCGTTCAGTAGCCAGGAAAGTCCCAGGTCTACCCTGGGTTGAGGTTTGCTCAGATAGCTGAGCATGGGCAATAGCTGCCTAGTCTCCTTGGTTATCTCTCCCTTCATCTTCATTCTCTGCTCCCCCCGCTTCCTCCTCCCTTTCATTCATTCAGCACCTCTTGGACTCAAGGGAACACTTATTCTGCACACTTTAATCTGTATCACTTCAGTTATAATAAGCCACCAGCCTGCTCTTTTCCATGGTGTTATGGGGAGTTTTAGAGGACGGAAGAAGAGAGTTCTGTATTTGTTTCTGGTGTACTTCTATTTTTTTGTTTTCCCTTAGCATAACTTCTTGTTTCTCTCTCTCCTTAATCCCTTTTAAAATAAATGTTTCTTCTAGTTTTATTTGCAGTCACTGAAAGAAGTTTCACTTTATTTTAGTAAGAATATCTCATTGGATGTCTTAGAAACGGTTGCCCCTTAAGTCAAATAAACAACAAAATAATTTTTTAAAAAGACATTTCTGTCTTTTTTTTTTTTTTAAAAGGAAGTTAAAAATGTAACAGGCCTATTTTTGGAGAAAGAATGGGCCAGAGAGTTCTTAAAAAATTCTAAACAGATTACACACTTTGAAAAATCCTAAAAGGATTTTAATACTGGAACCTCTGAAATTCAGGAAGGATTTAAATTTGGGATTATAAGCTATCCCACTGCAAAATCCTCCTGTGATCAAATATCACATTTTAGGAGATGAGTGTCTTTGTAGCTGCCACTCAGGCTGCATCTGCTCGTTATGTGCAGTATAAATAAAACAGGAGGACCACGGGGTTCAGGGAAAAGTCTGTGGAGTCAGGGCTGTCCGGCTGGCCTGCTATCAAGAGCTCAGGCTTCAGAAATAAGTTTGAGGGCTCCAGTCCTCTTCAGAGGCTTGGAGGGGCTAGGGGAAGCTGAAACGTTGCCTGCACTGCTAGATGGAGGCTGCAAGCTCTGAGCAAATAGGTAAAGGCGCTGGGGGAGAGAAGTATGGTGGAGGAGAAAAATATGGTAAACCCTCAACTCTCCCTCTCTACCCTCACTGCCCTCCCCCATTTTCTTTAAATTCAGGATTTCCAAAATGCACCTTATTTTCGGTCCTTTTCCATGGGGCCACCTAGGGATTTTGTGGCCATGGGTAAAGTGAAGGAGGAATGGGTCAAATTCCTGCACTCCCCAAGTCTGACTTCTAGTGGCCATTGAAGTATTTTTGTACATAAAATTATTTCTATGTTGAGAGATTTTCTAGAATATTGCAACTAGACGGGTTCATTGAGGTTATCAAGTCTAGTGGTTTTAAGTCTTTAATAACAATAACATATGTATGTATAAACACACATACACGCACATACACGGGCATGTTTAATCTTAAAACACTCTTTTGGGTGGAAAGGACGTTTAACCCAGAAGCCCAGTATGTAGAATAGTTAAGAGGAAAATTACTCTGATTGGCTTTGATTCAAGGGGCAGCCTGGAATCTTTCATCTCATGTTTTCTCTCATCTCCTAATGTGGCTCCTGAGATAACCTTTAGCAAACTCTTGATCTGATCCATCCTCTTCTTTTTCTGCCCTTTTCTGTGGAATGAAAGCTAAAGAAGCCTAGCCCATGGAGGGAAGAGGAGCTGCCCCATGGCACCCAGGGTCAGATCTGGGCCCCATAGCCACTTGCCTTGATTCTAAGCCTAGATCTGTTTCTCTAAGGCTATTACCCAGGAATTTCCAGCTTTGCTCTCTACATCTACTCTAAGAAACTGTGAACCCTAAGTTGGACCCAAACACCGACTAATAAATTCAGGGATGAAATTTAAAGCCGGAAGTTTTGATGTTCCATGGGTCAATAGGAATGCATGGTTTCATGCTGATTCTCAGAAGGGTGGGTGGGTCAAAATCATTATGTGGTTTGGTAGGGAGTCATGTGGTGACTAGAGGTAGGGAAAGGCATGGTGTGAAATGATCCTATGTTGGAAACCCTACAGCTCATTTTCTCCTAACGCTAACGTCTTTTCACGAACATGGTGTTAGCATTGTCAGTTTCATATGCCCATGATACACTAGGGCAGTGGTTCTTACCAGGGTGATTTTGCCCCCCATGGGATATTTGGTAATATCTGAAGACATTTTTAGATGTTGATAAAATGTCTTATAATGCACAGAACATCCTCCCACAACAAAAAGGTATCTGGTCCTATGTGTCAATAGTGCCTATGTTGAAATAACCTTCTTGAGAATTTAGCAATCGTTCTCTGATATATGGCCTCACAATTTTCCAATTAAATCCTTACCTTCACCCTATTTCTCCCTGTAATTCAAAGTCAGCACTAATTGGGCAACAAGCCAAGAAAAGTGCAGAAAACATGTTGAACAGTTTCTGCCTTCTGGGGGTCCTATTCTGATGGGAGAGGTGGGTGAACAGAATGGTACAAGTGCCTGTGTTGCTACAGGCAGGGAAGAGATGGGGGAGTTTCAGCCTCTGGCTTTTTGCCTGCATGGGAGGGGTAGCACGTGAATGGTGCTTGTGCCAAGTTTCTTTGTTTACTTTTGCTAGGGATCAGATGAGTCAGATAATTGGTCAGCTGTGAGGTAGAGAAAGAGAGAGGTAGAGAGAGAAAACTGAGAGGGGGCAAAGACAGCCCATTTAGTTGCTTAGGATCAGGATGGAATAAGGATGGCAGAATATCATGGTGAACAGATGGGGGTAAACGTTTAGAGGGTAATCTGGCCAGAGGAAGGAAGTTAAATGTACAGACCAGGTAGGTGCAGCCTTTCCTTAGGAAAAATTGCACATAAGTGTGAGAGCTAAAGATACCCCCGAAGCAGTCCACACCTTGGATCCTGTTTTCTAAAAGCACTGCCCATTGCCTTGAAAAAAGAGCTCTCTCTTCTGCTAGCCCAAAAGACAAAGAGCAATGCTTTGCAAAATCCATAAAACAAAAGACTCCAACAGTGTCAAGCCTCTTTAAACAATCACTTGTGCTACGAGGCAAAACAACTGAGACGTCCGGATAAGCACTGTGGTGGTATTTTTCATCTTGATTGCAATAACACCATCAAAGCCATGCACATTCTGTGTAAAATCAATGTCTGCTTGTTGGAGGAGGAGGGGGAGGGGAGAGGCCTGGGGATTTTATCTTGTAAGTCAGCTTTGCAGATAATCGCATGCCTCAGGCTTGGAAAAAATTGATGGCAGATCAATGGTCAGGAACATGAACTGTACTCATTTTTGACTGTGCAGTCCCCAGTGTTGGCTGAGAGTATCGAGATGTGGAAGAGAGATGGGGTGACTGGGACACCACTTTGGAGTGGGCTGGTAAGATCTTGGCATTATCTGCAAGGTAACTATAAGGACCACTCTAGGAATGATCAGGTATAAGAAAAGATGAGCTGTACAGTAAATTTCCAAGGGCTGGAGGATACTCTTATTCAATAAGGGGAGTGTGTGTGTGTGTGTGTGTGTGTGTGCACACGTGCAAAGGAAAACTTGAGTTTATGTCAAGGACATTTTTACAAAGTATGTATGTCTCGATCAAGGGAGTATTTGTTGATTTGTTTGTTTCACAGACCAGAGGAATGCTTACATTGGCTCAGGGTGGAGCAGGCGGCTGGAATTGTGAGTTTAAGTTGGTACCAGGCTCTTTATTTGGCCATAGGGATTCTAAAGCTTTTCTTTATTGGTGGGGATGCTTTGGAGAGAGATGAGGAAGGGAGGAAAACAAGACCATCATCTTACTGTTTTTTTATTTCTAGATGAGGCTCTTTTAAGAGTGAACCCTTTTCCCCAAAATTTCCCACTAAAGAGATCTCAATTTCTGATCATTGATGGAGAAAGAGGCAGTGATTTGCCCCCTCTTAGTTGATCCCTAGGATGATTCAATGAGTTATTTCATGGAGAGCACTTACCCAACTCAATAAAAAAACTTCAGCTATTGTGTTTTCATCACTTTTGCTGCACATACCTCATAGACACAAAAACAGAGGTTCAGAAATCTCTTCAGTTGTTGATATTTCTAGTGATAAAAATTTACATCATACAGGGGCAAGATGGCATTTAGAGGGGACAGCAGAGGGTGATAAAACTGCCTGTGGTGGTGCTCCAATCAATCCATGCTTTGGTTTGTGCTCTGTGAAGTCACAGTGGCCTCACTACCAAGACCTGAGGCCAGCACGTGCCCTGTTGAGTTCCCCTCTATGTCTCTCTTCCCTTTTCAGTGTCTCTGTCTTTTTAACTCTTTCTCTCCTCTAGAATTCTCCATTTTTTCCAGTGTCTCCTCCTTCCTGGTTTACTGGCTTTCCTCCAGCTGTGGTAGGCCCAACCCTCCTCTGGTGTCCATGGTTCTCCCAGCCTCCTGTTTATACATTTCTACTTCTAGGTGTGAGTGTGAGGGGGCACTTTCAAGAAATATGTTGGGGCTGGGTGTGGTGGCTCATGCCTATAATCCTTGCCCTTTGGGAAGCTGAGAAGGGAGGATCACTTGAGCCCAGGAGTTCAAGACCAGCCTGGGCAACATGGTGAGACCCCATATCTTTTTTAAAATTTTATTTTATTTATTTATTTATTTTTTTTGAGATGGAGGCTTACTTTGTCGCCCAGGATGGAGTGCAGTGGCGCGATCTCAGCTCACTGCAAGCTCCGCTTCCTGCATTCACACCATTCTCCTGTCTCAGCCTCCCGAGTAGCTGGGACTACAGGTGCCTGCCACCACACCCAGCTAATTTTTTTGTATTTTTAGTAGAGACGGGGTTTCACTGTGTTAGCCAGGATGGTCTCGACCTCCTGACCTCATGATCCGCCTGCCTCAGCCTCCCAAAGCGCTGAGATTACAGGCATGAGCCACCGCGCCCGGCTGGTGAGACCCCATTTCTACTAAAAATATGAACACAAAAAGATAGCTGGATGTGGTGGTGTAGGCCTGTAGTTCCAGCCACTCGGGAGGCTGAGGTGGGAGGATCTCCTGAGCCCAGGAAGTCAAGGCTTCAGTGAACCATGATCATGCCACTGCCCTCCAGCTTCGGCAATGGGAAAAAGACCCTGTCTCAAAAAAAAAAAAAAAAAAAAAAAAGAAATATATTGGTGCAATGCTCTATTCCAGGTATACAGCCAACTTTCTATTTTCCTTTATCATCTCAAAGATATGAGAAAGAAATTCAAAATACCTCTGACTGCCTAATATTTTTGTATGCATTAAAAATTGATACATGATATTTCATGCATTTCTAGGGTAAATGTGATACTTTGTTACATGCATAACATGTAATGATCAAATCAGGGTATTTGAGGTATCTAGCACTTTGAATATTTATCATTTCAGCCTATTGAATGGGAGAAAATATTTGCAAACTGTTTATCTGACCAGAAACTAATTTCCAGACTATACAAGAAACCCAAATAACTCAACAATTAAAAAAATCAAACAGGCTGGGCATAGTGGCTCATGCCTGTAATCCCAGCACTTTGCGAGGCCAAGGTGGGAAGATCACTTGAGCCCAGGAGTTAGAGACCAGCCTGAGTAACATAGGGGTCTCCTATATCTACAAAATAAAAAAAAAAAAAGAAAAACAAATAATCCCATTAACAAGTGAGCAAAGGACATGAATAGACAATTCTCAAAAAATGGTCTAATGCTGTATTTTAATCTCCATGCAGTCCTACCTAGCAGAATACCTGTAGTCTTATAACACATTTTTCCCTTTTCTGGCCTTTGGATATATAAAAACTTCAGTTTTGCAATTGCTTTTGCACCAACTGATACAACAAGTTCATCCTGAATTAACCTGATACTGGAAGACAGCTTCGGACTGTAATAGAGTGCAGAAGTGCAGGCACAGGACGGGAGGTGGTAAATACCTTCCTAGCAGATTATAGTTAGGGCTTACTTAATTGGAGGCCTTACCTCCCATTGCCATTTCAACTCATACTGGTACTCTCTTCTCCAAGACAATGGCACCATGTTTATGTATTATGTCACATTATTCACTGATTGATTGCTATGCTTTATGCTTAACAATGCAACTAGATTGTAAACTCCCCAAGGACAGTGACTATTTCTTTTTTTGAGACTGAGTTTCACTCCTGTTGCCCATGCTGGAGTGCAATGGCATGATCTCAGATCACTGCAACCTCTGCCTCCTGGATTCAAGCAATTCTCCTGCCTCAGTCTCCCTAGTAGCTGGGGTTACAGGTGCCCACCACCATGCCCAGCCAACAGTGCATTTTCAGTAAAGACAGGGTTTCACCATGTTGGCCAGTCTAGTGTTGAACTCCTGATCTCAGGTGATCCACCCACCTTGGCCTCCCAAAGTGCTTGGATTACAGGCATGAGTCACTGCACCTGGCCAACAGTGGCTATTTCTTCTCTCTCTGTGTGTCCCACAGTGTGCCCAGAAGTTTTTGGCTCACAATGAGCTTGAACACATGACAGGCGGGAACTTCACCACTTTCGAATTGTTGATAATGTTTATTAGTGATTTTTGTCTGATACCTTTTTTATACCTTGTTAAATCGTTTTTCTTTCTTGAGGCCTGAGACCCCATTAAAGCTTATCTGTCCAGTCCTGCCATCTTCAGCTCTGTTTCTTTTTGCATTCCTTAATTTAATTATTGGAAAACCATGCTATCAAGCCATTTTATTTCCAAATGAGATCATTTACCATTTCTGAGACCAGGCTTCACGTGCACTCTCCGAAGCCAGATTCTCTTTATTTTTAAAGAATAATCATCACTATACATGTTGGCTTCAGAGAGGAATTCTTTAGAAATTGGGCCCTGAGAGGGCTGTCATAAGATTCTGGGGAGTGGTGCCAATTACAGGGTAGTTGGTTCCAAATCCCAAACTAAAGGGAGTCTCTGGTTTAGTGCAGAAGGTCTTCACAAAAGCTTCACAATTGTCTATATGTGAAAGAAGATGCAAAGAAGTGGAGGCTTAGGGTTTGAGTGCCAGGTGAGTTGGGGCTAAGGTACATAAAGCGTTAGCTTATGTGCACCAGCGGCTCAGACCTTAGAGCATGTCAGTATTGTTGGTCAGTCACACCTGTGTTAACTGGGCCCTAGGTGTGCTCATCCAGTGGAAGCCAGATGCTTGAATGGAGAAGGGTGCTCAGGGGCCTAGCTTTAGATTTAACTCAGCCCTGTGATGACTCAGCTGGGACAGGGGACAGGTCACACCATTTATCTGAGCTGCATTTTATTGACATTTAAATAAAATGAATTTAAGATTGGGTTTTAAGACTAGGTGATCTCTACGGTTATTTTATTGGGGGACTGTTAATAACTTATGCCCAACTAAGCTTGTAGAGAGGAACAATATTTGGTTCCAATAACTGCATGTTGCTCTCCTGGAGACACCTTGGTTGTGATAGATACAATTTGAAGATTGTTTCCAGATCATTTAATGTAAGACTTCATAGTGAAAGTTATCCAAATCCTTATAGTTGTGATTCTAAACTTTCAGAAGTCAAGGATCACTTTGAGAATTTGATGACACCTATAGACCCCCTCCTGCCAACACACACACACACACACACACACACACACACACACACACACCACACACACCTTTTTAGATAACACTGGGGGAGTTGTTCTTTGCTGGACCCCGTAAAGGTAGTAGACCCTTTGTTAAGCGTTCCTGCTCTATGGTGAATAATGAAGTGTGCTGCACGTACGGCCAATCTCTTCCTCTAATTTATGGTCCATTGTTACTCTAGGTCTCTTCCTTTGGACTGAAAATCACTCTAATTCAGCTTCATTATTCAGCAATATAGTGTAGAAGTAAAGGAGACAAAAGAAGTCTGTGAGTTGTTCTTACTCTAGCAAGTTTCAGGGCTGTCCAGAGCATGGCTTAGGCGTCACGTAACCTGCCAGGGCCTCAGATTTCTCATCTCTACAGTAGGGATTATAATCGTATCTACTTTATGGAATTGTTGAGAAAATTCAACAGGATAGGACTAGCATGAATACCTGTGGCACTCATCTAGGTTGCAAAATCTAAGGGAGCACCTCAGAACCAGTAATTTAGATAAGTAATACTTCACCGAAATATTTTTACACGTTAAAATTAATGCAAAAAGATGAACAAAATATCACAATTTTGTTGTAATATTTTAAGTGAAGATAAGATCAGTATTATCGGTATTTCATTTTTCATCAGTCTCCAATATTGCCAGCACAGCACTGTCACTGATTCTGAGAATTTGGTGGCTACAAAATATGTGAAAATGTTTTATCTAACCAGCTTTTATCTGGAGCCATAATCCTGTCTAGTCCCTACTTGCACACCCGATGGAGACAGAGCTTGACTCCTCTTGAGGCAGCACAGTTGTAGGACAATCCTCCAAATATTTCATTCTTGCAAGTCATATTTCCCCCAGGATAAATATTCCCAATCTCTCTAGCTGTTTTTCACAAGAATAGTATCAAGTCTAAGAACTTATAATGTTGGCCAGTGTTCCTTTTAAAGGTGGATCCTAGAACTCAGCCCACTTCTGATGTGATCCCCTAAAACCCAGAAAAGATATTGGGGGAAAGAAATAGCAAAACTTGGCTCTCCTCCTTGCAAAGCTTAAAAACTTGTTTAGAGAAACCAAGTCTTCAAGACAGCACGGGTTATAATTTTTTTTTTCTGGTGTTACCTTCATGACATACCTAGACAGTCATATATAGGTAATTATGATCTGAAGCGAGGGTGAATTATGATTCTCGATGATACTTCCACGTGATTTGTTGCAATATAAGTAACGATGATTTATTGTGGCTTCGCTGACTGCTCTGTTGGTGATGAATCATAATAGTAGATCATGATAATTATGAAATCAGCACAGAGCTGTTTTCCCCCTTGTAATTCAATTGTAACACGGCCGCTGAGGCTGCTGAACATCACAGCCTGTCTGCTGGATGCTGGATTGAGTTCAAGAGGGGTACAGTGGTCTTCCATGTGACTCACAGCAGTTCATATCTAATAATTGTCCAGGTGGTTGTAGTATTACAGGTTGATGGCATTTTACTCGTAGATTTTTATTCCAGATGCAAATTAAATTCTAGAGTTTGTCATTTCTAGGCCAGAGGCATTAACAGAGAAATGCTGAAAGTCCGGGGAGGCCTGAGCAGGTGACAAAACCCAGATCCCCTTCCTTCCCCCTTTGCTGAAGGCCCCTCCCTGTCTCAGGTCTGGGCTTTGTCGTGCAGACTGTGTCACAGTGTTTATTAATTTTTCTGATTTATGCAGAAGAACGTTTACTCCAAGGAACACAAGATACCTGTCATTTGGACCCTGCTTTAAGCAACTCTAAACTACAAAAATCTATTTCATTTAAAACAGTCATTTCTCATACTGAGTGCAAAAATGCTAGTTCTAGGCATTCTGTGAATAAAAAGAGCACCTTGGTCAACTAACTTTGGAAAATACTGGGTTAGAAAAGTAAAAAATACATACAGGTTGAAATAAATGAAACATATTTTTATAAAGATAAGTAAAATAATGATCTTTACTTCAGGACTTCTTAGAAACTTCATTTTGATAATAAACATGGTTAATATCTAAGAAAAAGATATGGTACCCAGTGTTTCTTAAGTACAAGCAATCGTTACCTCTGGGTGGTGGACTAAAGGTGGCCATCAAGTCTTTGTGTGTCTTTCCATGAACAAGTAGAGCCGAATTTCCGTACCTTTGAATCTGGGATGGGCCCATGACTTATTTTAATAAATAGAATGTGGCAAAAGTGACCCAGTGTCATTTTGGGGCTGGACCTTAGGAGGTACAAAGCTTCTATTTTTTCTACTTGGAACACTCCTTCTTGAACCCAACCACCATGCTGGTGAAGCTCAGGCAGCCTCATAGGAAGGCGTTTGTGGGCAAGAACTGGGGCCCTGGCTGGTAGACCCAGTTGAGTTCCCAGCTGGCAGCCAGCACTAACTGCCCAGCTTATGGGTGAGGCCACTTTGGACCTTCCAGCCATCTCCACATCCCAACCAACACCTCAGAAAGCAGAACCATCCAGTCAACCTACAGAATTGTGAGACATAGTAAAGTTGCTATTTTAAGACATTAAATTTTGAGGTCATTTATTACAAACAATAGATAACTGAGACTCTGCCATGTTAAAGTACGAGATTTTTTTTACCATATGTTGTATTATACACCTCTTATTGTTTGCATTTTGCCTTACTCACTCTTAGTTTTTGGGATTTATCCACCTAAAATAATATATATGTATTTAATATATAAAATTATAACATCGTATTCACTTCTTTCACAGAATTTTGCACAATTTGTTTACTTGTTAAATTTTTCCCCAACTGTAAGCTCTCAGACTGCAGGATCCATATTTACTTTATTTATCTCTGTATGTCTCTCCTAGCCCAGTGACTGGCACAGTTTGCCTTCACTAAATATACATTGAATGAATGAGTATCTTTTGGAAAACAGTTTTGAAGTATTAGTTTAAGCTATAGACAGAATTAGGGGCTGACTAATTATATAACAGAAAGATTCTTTGCTAAGGCTGAAATTATCAAAGGTTTCTTTAAATATTGATCTTACATGGTACATCTAAAATAGGATTCAGCGTGAAAAATCCCAAATTACCGAAACTTTACTGGAAACATGAACCGGACCTAAAGGCAATCGTGCAGTGCTTATGTCAGAAACATTAACATTTCCACTCATGTGCTTTTACCTTTTTCCCTCCACAGAGGAGACAATATCCGTAGGTTGTTGAGTATCATTCACAATCATATTTTTATTCTTTTAGTAGATAGACATATAAACGTTAAAATATGGGATATATGCCATATATTATATTATATACCTCCTATTGTTTTCATTTTGCTGTATTGACTCCTGGTTTTTTAGATTTATCCACCTAATTTTATCTATCATCTCTCTCTCTCTCTCTCTCTCTCTCTCTCTCTCTCTATCTAGTTTGTTCATTTTAAATGTGGCAGAGTATTCCATTTTATGACTAAACATCAGTCTATTTGTTCAGTCTCCTACTGATGTATAATTACATTGTTTCCTGTTTTTACTATAGTAAACAAGACTGTGACCAATGTCTTTGTACATTTTTCTCTGTGCATGGTAAGAGTTTATCGTTGCCATTTTCCAGAAAAGAAAACTGACTCAAAGCATTTAAGAAACTTGTCTGACATCAGTCAGTTAATCAAGTAAGGGCCAGAGTTCAAATCCAGTCCATATTCATTGCTTTGCTACATTTGGCTGGAAGGCCCTCCAGACAGCGGGGGTACTGCTTGGAGGGGGATCTGAAAAAGGAGGTGTCGTGGATGCTTCACTGGCCTGAAATTTGCTCCTCAATTTCCCAGTGCCAGTTATTGAGCAATGACACATCAGACGGGCCCATGGTGTGGGGTCAGAACAGGATCGACTCTCATAAGTCATGGAGTCAAGACCCAGCTTTGTGACCTCCCAGCTTTGGAACTTGAGGCCCTTGCTTCACCTTTCCGAAGGTCATCTCTGAAATGGGGGTTATGACATTCTCAGCTCATAGGCTGGTTGTGAACTTCAAGGAAGATAATGTATAGGGGAAAATTTTATGATAAAAATGTGCTGTATTCATGGACATTGTTAAATCTGTTGGTTGGAATTCAGAAAATGTCACTCAGTTTTTGACTCTTGACAATTTGTCACCTGTAAGCTGGAGAGAATACTCTTCCAGAGTAAATCTGGTTTCCTTGAACATGGAGAGTTAAGGTCTGAAAGCAGGAAGAGGGCACTGTCTCAGGGACCTGCAGCCTTGAATTCTGTGAGATGCGAGAGGATGGCTTATGCTGCAGGGACATCTGGTCTCGCTTGTGGCAGAATTCTGGTCCTGGCAGCATGGAAGCGTCTAACTGCAGCGACAAGTGACCAAGGTTCTGGGTTTTTCTGATAAAGTAAATATGGGTCCTTGTTTCTTGGCTTTAAGACAGATGCTGAAAGGCAGCCAATCCATTTGCTTAGAATAGGTAAGGCCTTGAGTTCTAGATTGGAAGAAAGGTGGGCTGCTTAGTTAGAAAGAGCAAGATGTGCTTGGAGGGATGCTGAAGTGAAGGGAGTTTCAGAGACTAAGTGTCTCCAGCACCACAAGGTGCATTTGGTTCCTTTGAATTTGGGGGTAAATGCTGCTACATTTGTGCCAACCATCAAAGACAACATGGTGACCTTCACACTTGCACCTGCTTTTCTCCTATTGTCCTCAACATTCTTCAATTTGATCCACAAGCCCAGCTCTGTGCTCCCTTATCTAGGTGCCAGAACAATCTTCATTAGCATCTTCATTTTACTGACTCGGCCTTGGGTGGCTCCAGGTGCATCCAACATCGGCGGCAGCATTGGAACATTGGACAGCAGAGCTGGAAGGATCCCAGAGGCCCTGAGCCCACTTCCCTCATTTGGCAGAGGGAGAAAGACTAAGGGTCAGATAGGGAAGTAACTTACTCAGGGTCTCACAGCCACTGAATGGCATGCAAGGACTCAGAACCAGATAGACTAACTCCTGCCCAGAGTTCTTTTTACTTTTTCTTGTGGCCTCCTTGCCCCTTGCAGGGTCATGGCCTGTTCCACTTGCCCATCCCCTGGGACTAGCTCATCTGTGGTTTAGATCTGTGTCCCACCCAAATCTCATGTTGAATTGTAATCCTCAATGTTGGAGGTGGGGCCTCATGGGAGGTAATGGGATCATGGGGGCAGGTGGTTTCTCATGGTTTAACACTATCCTCCTTGGTGCAGTCATTGGCAATAGTGAGTTCTCGTGAGATCTAGTTGTTTAAAAGTGTGTAGTACCTCCTCTTCCCCTCCTTGCTGCTTTGGCCATGTGAAGGGCTGGCTCCCTCTTTGTCTTCTGCCATGATTGTAAGCTTCCTGAGGCCTCCCCAGAAGCTGAGCAGATGCCAGCATCATGCTTTCTGTACAGCCTGCAGAACCATGATCCAATTAAACTTATTTTTTTTTACAAATTACCCAGCCTCAGATTTTGTTTATAGCAATGCGAGAACAGACTAATACCAGCTCTTTATGTTCTTGCCAGGACCCAATAATTTTGTGTCTCTTTGGGCACGGCGGGGTCAGTTAGAGTTGGGCAGTGTCCTTATTGGCCCTTTGAGATCTTGCCAAGAGAGAAAAAGAGCTTTTTAATCTACAACTTTCCCCGTCCCGCTGGTCAATCCCACAGCCTAGTTATGGATGGAGAGTTGTTTGCATGAGTTAGAAATATCAAGCCACCCACTCTCACTGGTGCTTTCCTCCTACTGCAGGTAATGCCTACCTGGAACACTGTGTCAAGAAGGATTCAGAGTCTGGAACTGAATCTGATCAGTTATTGTCTGCCATGAGCATGTGCACGGGGTGTAGTCATCTATGTGGCACATGCTTACATTTCTACCTTCCCCTTATCTGATGCCAGTATTGTCTCCAGAGCTCTCTTGCGAGCCTGGGAAATGCAAAAGTGGAGGTGTGAAGCCTTGTAGTGGTTGTTAGAGGAACCACCACTC
Source organism: Hylobates moloch (assembly GCF_009828535.3). NCBI lineage: Eukaryota > Metazoa > Chordata > Mammalia > Primates > Hylobatidae > Hylobates > Hylobates moloch. The sequence continues at coordinate 148,106 of NW_026652337.1, forward strand.
ACATAAGGAATTTCTTTATCAACCCCAGGGTACACACTAGGCCGGCTGTGCAACCCTTTTGCCTTTCTCCTCCTCCCAGTAGAGTAGTTGACATACTTTCTGGCTGCTGAGATCCTGACTAATCCCCACCCCTCCAAGTAGAACTTCACTGAATCTTAGAAGCAGAAAAATTCAGAAACAAAAGCAGAAATAAAAGAGCTGTCAGAAAGGATCTACATAGAACCCTGAAGTTGTGCTTTCATAACTGAATAAATACCTCCTTGAGCAATAATTTGTTTGCAAGCTGTTAATTAGCAGCATAATTAATTTCTGCAGATTATAAATAACAGAGCACAAAGTGGCATTCCCAGTAGAGCCAATGAAAAATTACCTAAACCATTTTAAGAACCAAAAATAGTTCACAATGTAACAGATTTAAATGGGCTCTAGAATCTACATGGTGCCATTTTCTTTTTCCTGTGGGTTAAAAAAATTTATTGACTCAAAAAATTCAGCAACTGTGAGCTTGTATCTGAAGTCAGAAATTTATTGGCGAAAAGCAGAGTTTCATTAATCACCCTGTTCTCTTATGCCTGGCATGTTGAGAAGGAAAAAAAAAATCTCTGTTTATCTCTGCTTCAAACAAACAGCCTCATAAGTAGATTATTCCCAACAGAAAGATTTTCCCTACACTCTAATCTCAGAGCAATCATTCACTGCTTTAAATGAGCAGTTACTTAAAATGTTAAGAAGAGATGCTAATTAGCTTAAGGAAAACCCTGCCAAGTATTTAATTTTGAGACAATAAAATAAAGATAGGAAAGGGCTGTCACCTTTTGCAATCACACAGCCGTTGGTTTATACCTAGTCTTCTGCCTTGGTTACATTTCTAGTGTTAGGATCAGTACTGTGGGATACTGGCCGAGTGGTATGAATTGATCTCTAGGTTCAGAAACAAACTTGAAGGTAAGGGTATTGTTACAGCTTGTGGAGAAAGCCTTAACTTTATTTGTAATCTGGAATCATTTTTCAAAGGAGTTGCAACTTACCAAAAGCAAAAAAAAAATAAAAAGATAAAAATGAATCTAAGAAAGTCCAAGGTGGGTGGCTGTTAGAAGGAAACTGACCCAAGAGGAATGAAACTGATATTCCAGTAATAGTGAAGAGATGATGTAATTTAGTATCACTTAGCTCTGAGCTTCCTGGTAGCCAAGGTGAGGAACAACATGGAGCTAAGGAGCTTGTGTTATTTGAGAGAAATAAGGGGGAGAAATTGAGAGCATGGCCTGTAAGTAGTGAATGGCAGTTAACCCATGGGCTCCAACCAGGTGAACCTGGGTTCAAATGAACCCACCCCTTCACATTTGAGCTTTGTGATCTAGGCAAGGTATTTAACCTCCTTGTGTCCATCCCAGTATTTGCTTTTGTTTTTTTATTTTTTAAAAAAACTTTTTATTTTGAAATAATTCTAGATCCATAGAAAGTTATAAGAAGAGTAGAGAGTTTTCTTGCACCTTTCTGCCAGCTTCCTAACATGTAATGTATTAGATAAATTAGTACATTATCAATACCAGAAACTGACATTGGTACAATAACATCAACCAAACTATTAGGCAGTATTCAGATTTCACCAGTATCAGGTTTGGCGTTTTCTTTTTTAATATATGTAAAATACTACGTGGTTAATACACGTGGCTCACTTACCATATTATTGGCACTGGCCACACAGTATGTACTTAATAAATAGAAGCCACCACCTTCCTCTTTATTATGAGTTATGAGTTAATGAGAAGGTCATTAGCCCCAGCAACTGAAAGATGCTTCCTAGACACTAACCTATCTTATCTTTGTTATCAGCCTAAATTTCCAGTGGTAAAAGATATATTTGGTCAGGTATGACAAGGCTTAGATTAGAAATAGGGTCTATTGAAGAATATGGAAATGCAGACAGGCACATTTAATCAGGGATCCGGTAATAAAATGAAAATAATTTGAGCATCTTCATTTTTGTTTCACATGGTTGTTTATTTTCTGTTTTTCCAGCCACCCAGAAAGTAAGAGCTCCTTTCTTGTACTGCAGATATAAAAAGAACAAAATCCTAATTATAGATAGTGCTTTTCTAAGATCTAAGCCAATGCTGCAGAGGAAGCGGGTATGAGTTTGCAGTTTTATTGTTGCCTCTTGCGGGTGTTTGAACATTTCTGCAGATGCTTGTGCTATTCTGTTCAATTCCATTTGACATAGCTAAGCTCTTATTATAAAAGTGCATTTAATGATGCTTGCTGGGCACTACAGGAAGCACAGCAATAAAAAAGAGTTGACTTTTACCCCCAAGGAGCTTATAATCTAGTGAGAATATGCCAAGGATTCATATCCTAACAATACTTCCCATTGAATTTAGTTATTGCCAGCTATTTTATTCAACTGTTGAGTAATACTGTCTCAAGCACAGTAAACTGACTATAAAAGTAATACCTGTTCTAGATGGTATTGTCCTGAAGCTTCTAATAATATTTAAGGAAAAAGCAAAAATTATTTATTTACCCAGCAGCTATTTATTGAGCTCATTATATATGTTAGGTAATGTTCTACATGCTGGGGGTACAGGTACAGCAATGAACAAGATAGACAAGATTCGTTTTTTTTTTTTTTTTTTTTTTTTGAGATGGAGTCTCACTCTGCGGCCCAGGCTGGACTGCAGTGACGTGATCTTGGCTCACTGCAACTTCCGCCTCCTGGGTTCAAGCAATTCTTCTACCTCAGCCCCCCAAGTAGCTGGGACTACAGGCATGTGCCACCATGCCCAGCTAATTTTTGTATTTTTAGTAGAGACGGGGTTTCACCATATTGACCGGGCTGGTCTCAAACTCCTGTCCTGATGATCCACCCGCCTTGGCCTCCCAAAGTGCTGGGATTACAGGCTTGAGCCATGGCACCCGGTCCACAAGATTCTTATTCTAATGAAGTTTATCTTCCAATAGGAAAGAAATATGGAAAAATGAAAACAAATGAGAAAATCAGACTGAGCTGGGCGTAGTGCCTCATGCCTGTAATGCCAGCACTTTGAGTTGCTGAGGTAGGAGGATCACTCGAACCAAGAAGTTCAAGGCTGCAGTGGGCAATGATTGTGCCACTGCACTCCAGCCTGAGCAACAGAGCCAGACCCTGTGCCTAAAAAGTAAATAACTAAAAAGTTATATATATAAAAAAAAGAAAGTAAGAAGATTGAAGAGTAACTGGTGGAGAGGTGGGGAATGCTACTGGAAGAGCAGGATAAAGGAAGGCTGCTCTGCAGAGGCAACACTTAACCTGACGTCTGCAAAACTGAGAAGATCTAACCATGTGAATTTGTGGGGGAGGCAGGAAAACACAGCAAATACAGACCAGCAAATCAAAGGCCCAAATGCAATCTCACTTGATAGCAGAGAGCGTGATTATAATGCTTATCACAACACAGACATGTAATAAGCGTATCTGGACTGAAAGAAGTGCCAGAGGGCATGGTACAGAAGATCAGGAACAAAGGGCATCTCCTAGGTGGTGAGAGAGAGCTTCTCAGAAGCAGACATTGAACTTGACTCTCCAGAGGACATCTTATGGCTGGCTGGAGGAAGGATGGCTTTTCTTTGAGAAATGGAATGAATTAAAGCTCATTTGGGGAAGTTTGCTATGAATGGGTTGCAAGGGTGGTGAAGATAAATAATTATGGGGGCTGAGGGAGACAAGCAAATATCTATTACTATTACTAGTAGCAATAGTAGAAATTATTACCATTCATTACTTTTTAGTCTTAATATGAAAATATTTAATAATATTAAGCATTCATGAAAAGTTTACTATATGCCAAGAATTGTGCCTCATATCTTCCTTTCATTATCTCATTGTTACCCACATTTTATTTTACAGTTGAAACACTTGAGACTCAGAGAAGTTAAGTTACTTATCTAAGGTCACATAATTAAGTGGCAGAGTCAGGATGTACACCCATGTCTGTCTGACCTCGAAGTCCATGCATATTTATTACCTATAAGCTGTTGAATTTCTTCCCCAAATATCTCTCTCTGATATTGCAGAGTATAGGGAAAATGGTGATTAAATTCTATGAAACAGTGGAGGAACAGAGTGCCTATTAGTTAGATAACTTTAATGTCATCACCAATGGCAATCTTATATCTATGCCATAATCTTGCCACATATCAGCAATGGCGATGGTGGTAATGTTTTGTGTCAGGGAGAGGATTAGACAGTGTCTGGTAGACCAGATGGGTTGTACTGAGCTACTCATTTTCTTATTTGGCTCTTTGTGATAAAGGGTAGTTATTGGCCAAAGTGGAAAGTACAGTACTTTCCATTAATACAACATGTGGTTCTAGAGCACGTTTTTCTAGGCCAAGCTAACTGGCTCTCATACATATTAAGTCTGTACATGGCTGAGCTCATCACCAGATGAGGCATAGCAGCTTCCTTTAAGAGTGCCATTCTTTCTGGGCATAGGCTCAAAATCATAATACTGAAGTGGAAGTAGGTGTTGGGAGCACAGAGATAGGGGGAATGAGGTTGTGGCTTCCATCACACTGCATTCATGTCCTAGTTAGCATCATTCAGCCCCTGGCCACAGCTGGAGCCATGATCTTGGCACTTTGTCTTGTATATCTGTAAAGGACACTGATCAAGAGAGTAACTAATGAAGCACACTCAGAGTAGAACTGTTTTCTGTCTTGAGATAACATGTTCAAAACTGCAAGCACAACACCTCAATAAACATGGCACAAACACATTCAGTAAGTTGAATTTCTTTCCTTTTCCAAACCTCTCCCTATGCCATTCTCCCTGGTTCTACCGGTTACTTCTTTTGTGCTACTAGACAATTTCCCCTCTGATCCTCACCTTTACTATCTCTAGATAAAGTTGGTCAGGGAAGGCAAATCGTATTCATCTCACATATGAAGTTGGATCCATTTTTAAAGAACACCAAATGAAAGAGAAATTTGGAGCTATATTCAGGCTCTAAAGAAGAGGGTTCTGTGGTCAATTGGTGATGTCTGCCATGGATGTGGACAGGAAGAGTGTGTGCGTGCGCATGCTATGTATTAACCTGGCTGGTTTCTAAGTTTCTTCCATATCTAATATCTGTGATTATGTCTCAACAACCCATTTTACATGCAAGAAACCATTTTAAACTGCCATGTGAAGAAGGGGGGATCAGTAAGGTAATCTTTATATCGAAGAATGGTATATTGTCATGGTAACTTGAACAATGGAAAACAGACTGGCAATGAGCAAATCTTGTCAGCTATAGAGAGAATGGAGCAGGCTCTGAGAGTTACTGCGAACACTTTTGTGACTCTGGTCTTCTTGCCAAGTGTACAGATCACAAAGGTGCTCTACCTTTTAGATCTGCTGTGGAATAACAAGCAAGTGAAGACCTGGGCCTCTGCATGGTGTAGTTGATGAGATGCCCCCACTGTGGTTAAAAGTGGTGAACAGCATAGGAGGCACAGAATAAAAGGGTGGGGGGTGAACTTTATCAGACTGGGTTTCACCCCTGCCCTTGACTTTGAGCCTGAACAGCCCTGCCTTGGCTCATTATTATTTAAAGCTGCAGCCTCTTCTTTTCTCTTCATCATTTTCAGTTCACATTTCCTATTCTGTTCTCATTTTTGGAATGAACTTTCTCTTCTTCACTGGGCTTTTCATTGGGCTTCCAAATTCTCAAATATGCTGTTGTGACAGTTATAGATTTTTGAGCAAATCAACCAGCTTTTTTATTCTTCTCCATGCCATGTTCTATTGTCTAAGGGCAAAAGTTTAGAATCACAAAGACCCTCTTAGTATAAGTATTAGCCATTTATCTGTCCTACACACATACACACAAATATACACATACATATGTATGTTGCATATTTTCCTAAAATAATATCTTGTGATTTTGATTGCATCTTGTGTATCATCACATTAGTAATAAAGAAAGACAGTTCAACAGAAAAGTATATGAAGAGCTTATTTAGAGAAGAGCAAATCCAAATGGTCAATAAGCATATGAAAAGATGCTTAACCTCAATACTAATCAGGAACATTTCTAATTAAAGATACAATGCAAATATTTTAAGTGCATTATCACTCAGACCTGGTGATATGCCAAAGAGAAAGAGGCATCACACATTGCTGATGGAGATGGAAATTATTTCAGCCCTTTGGAAAGCAATCTGGCAATATGCCTTTAAAGTGAAACATACAGATCTTTTGACCCTGCAATCCCACTTCTGGGAATTTGGCTGATTAAAAAAAGACACCAGGATATAATGATATCTTTATTCTAGCATGTTTTTCAGTGGAAGAGAGAGAAAAGAATGAAACAAATGAAATGAAACAAACTAAATACCAAGTGATAGAGGAAGGGCTGAATGAAACATGGTACATCCACAGTGGGTAATATTTTGCAATCATTAAAAAATAGACAGTCCCTGACTTACGATGGTTCTGCTTAAGAGTTTTCAGCTTTACGGTGGTGCAAAAGCAACACACCTTCAGTAGAAATTCTATCTCAGGTACTTTTACAACCATTCTGTTTTTCACTTTTAGTGTAGTATTCAATTAACTACATGAGATGTTCAATGCCTTATTATAAAATAAGCTTTGTGTTAGATGATTTTGCCCAATTATCGATTAATGTAAGTCTTCTAGGCATGTTTAAAGTAGGACAGGATAGGCTATGATGTTTAGTAGGTTAGGTGCATTAAGTACATTTTGGACTTATGATATTTTCAACTTATAATGGGTTTATCAGGACATAACCACATTGTAAGTTGAGGAGCACCTGTAATGAATTAAATTTGTGTCATTTAACCTGAAATATTTCCATAATGTATTGTTATAGGAGAAAAGCTACATGCAAAGGTAGGTATACAATATAATGCCATTGTTATAACAAGAAAAACAGCAATAACAATATAATTCTAATAAGTATATTAACGGTTATTTATATTTTTTTGGTCAGGAAGAAATATATAGAAACAAAAACACTGGGCCCTTAGCATTTGTGGCTGGAAGGTAGGGTGGAGAAATGAAATTGGGGAGAGAAAAAGAGGGAATAGCAAGATGTAAATAAAATTAAATTATAGAATAAAATGAAAAACACTTATAATAAAAATAATACATAATATGGTTGCATTTAGGAAAAACTATATGTGTATGTTTTTACCTAGAGATACATGAAAGCCTGGTCATAAACATGTTAACTTAGATTATCTCTGAGTGGTAGGATTTCAGGTGATGTTTACATTTCGTTTGTACTTTTTTTTTCCAAAATATGGTCAAATAATGTCATCAGAATTAATGTTTCTTTCACCACCACCAAGTTCTGCTTTCTGTTGGTTTAATTTTCAATTTCTTCTTAAATGATACTAATATGTCAAGATCTCCCAGACTTATGTTCTGTCACCCACGGGAGCCCAGTGCAAGAACACCATATTTGTAATAGTTCTAACATGAAGTCCCAAGCATACTCTCCTTGGTCTGACCCTGCATCACAATTTACTCCTGAACCAAGGTCATAGAGTATGCTGATTGGCCATGTTTGGGTCACATGCCCTAACCACCTGGGCTGAGATTGGGAGAGTGGAGTTTCGCAAAGGCAACATAATATACTTTTATCAGAATATGGATAAATTACAGGGGACTGTCATCAGAATATGTCCATTCTAGAGGGTGAGGTAAGAGAGAGTTGAGCAATAATAAAAAATATTACAGTGAGAAAAATGATGAACTATGAGAGCATACAGCAGGCACTGAGTGCAAAGAAGAGGAAGTGAGCCTTTCTAGAGAAAGATATTGTTAATAGTTTCTGTTTGAATATTTGAGATTTAGTTGCATACGACAGATCCATTCTGATATAGTACATGGTATGAGGTAGTTTATTTAAGGCCTGGGTCTGGGAGAGCTAGGAAACCTGGCATGGATACTATACACAGGGAGAAATAATCTATCTACCCTACCAAATGGCTATTCCAGCTGATCCCTTGCCTCTGCTACTGGTTTGATCTCAGCACCCATGAAGCTAGGGAGTGAACATGAGAAACACTGATACAACTACCACAGAAGGAAGATTTGCTCACACCATGCCAGAAAAGCCAAGTGTCCTCAGACACATGCGATATTGTTTCAGCCTTCTAATTTCATAATGATGCATCTACTTGATGAAGTAAGGCTACTTGCAGAACCATAGCTTCAAGAGAGCTAAGGAAATGTCATCTTTAGCTTTGTGGCTTCTGCTGTGAAGAAGGAATGCGAGAAGGTGTTTGGAGTAGTAACGAGTGAGCTATTCTGCATTTTCTGTCTCAGTCCATCACGTTTGTTACTCAACGCCATACCTACTCTTCCTATTCCCCTTAAGCTTCCAGAAAATAAGAATAGCATCAATAATATGCTCTTGCTTAATATAATTAAACCTGCCTCTTGAATGAACAAAAAAACCTCACCCTTACTTCCAAAAAAGGAAGACTCAAATTCTTATCAGTCATCGCATCCATTTCCAAGTTAAGTAATAGACTTTCTAGTCTTAATTCTATCTTAACACTGGCAAGCTAAAGTGTAATTTGTAAAGGTAATCACCAAGTACATATCCCATATGAAACAGTAGGGAAAAATAAAAATAGTTAATATAAATAAAAAAATATCTAGATACCAGGGCAAGTGAAAAATGTGGATAGCTTCTTCAGTGTTTGTTTCTGAGATGGGTCATGAGGTTTGGTTGGCATTTAAAACTTCCTTCCTCCATGTCCCATTTCATATTCCTTTGCCTCTATCAGCATCCAGCTTCTTGGGGTCTTCTGGGAGGGTCATTCATTTCTAGGGGTTTGAACCTTGGAAATATGATCAATTTAGTGTTTCTGCCATTTTCCATTAATACTGACCTCTACAAATGTCAGCACTAGAAACATCTGGCTTCCATTTTATTTTCCCTGATTCCCATTATGTGGCATTTCCTTTGTAATAAGGAAAGATTATCTTAGCCAACACTTTTCTTTCGAAGACCATGAAGTGGCCAGCAGGAAGTCTCATTTCTATTCAATGGACCAACCATTACCTTTGTGGAAGAAAGCGTTTCATCTTTAGGTATCAAGACCCGTAAGCCAGCAAAGTCCAGAATTGTGTAAATATAACGGAAATACTTTTTTAGATTGTGAGTTGTGCTAGTAAGAGGAGCCACACATCCTCCTACCCACTGTTTCCTGCTGCCTTGTAGTGTGGCTATGAGAGAAATGATATCATACATTGGTCTGTCATTTGTTCAGAACACGTATTACCTAGGAAAATTATTCAGTCTCCCAAGAGATTGTCGTCTCTAACAGCCTATACTTCCATGAGCCACTCCATAATTCTGCAAGACCAACTACTTCTAGGAGGTAAGGTACTGGGAAAGACAAGTAAACGCCATGAACATTAGATAATACTTTATTACTTTTGCTATAAAACGAGGAGGCAGCATTGTGTGTACTACTATGATCATGAACAAAGCATTGAGTGACTGCATGCCTTTTGGGATTGTGGGAGACATTATGAACACAACGCAAAACTTATATAGAGAATAAGTATCTAGTCCAGAGGACAAATGTCTGTCCCTTCCCAAAGGAAGGGATCTAAGGTAATCAATTGCCACCAGGCAGCAGGCTGGTCCTCAGGCAGTTATGTAGTGTTTAGGACCCTGGTACACTCAGTAATGGTGATCCCTGAAACTAACTTTGTGCTCTTGAACCTGTACATCACCTCTGTCTTTGCCACCATGGCTACATTATCCATCAACCCATTCACAAGAGTGTCTGGAAAGAGGCTGACAGATATCTACAGGGGTTTGATTTACCACATGACTATTGAGAACCTCCTACACAATGGGGCTCTTTGCTGAGCTTTAATATGGGACACAAGTACTTTCATATTCTGGATCCATTTAGAGATGCCCTTTCTTCATTAAAACGTACTTGTTATTGATCCTGTAATCTTATTCTTTTTGAAAGCCTGGACTTCACATTATGAGATTGACTACTTAAAATTCTTTCTACAAGAAAACTTTCCTTTCTCCATTGTCCTTCAAGGCCATCCTTTAGTGGGAATACAAGCCACGGCAATCCATTTCTCACTTGCACCAAAGATTAGACTCGATTTTCCTTCTCAGCCAACTGATTATAGGGATTTCTCATGAGTCTTGAGGCTGCAATGGGCAGGAGTAAATATACTGGGAGTGTGAGGCTCCTATGAATAACGTATACCTTAAAGATCTCCTCAAGTCCAATTCCAGAGGTACCACATTTACTGGATGATAGAATGCAGCAGAGTCTTCTTGACACTATAGCTTGGTGGAGCTGACAACTCCTACTTCATGAAGACAGCTCAGTTTGCATGGCTTCTTGACATTCAGGAGCTTTGAGAAAGAACTTCCTAAAAGGAGAGCATCAACTTTCTGAAAAGAGACTGTCTTTGCTACCAACCTCTAAGGGCTGCAACTATGATTCTCCTAACATGTCTTGACTCAAGCCTTATATAGCATCTGAAGCCACCACAAATCAAACATCACTGGGTCTGCAGAATCATAAAGTTTAACTGGCTGAGCTGGACTAGCTGGAGAGCCTTCTCTTGCTCTGAATCTTCTTATAAATTGTCAGTTTTACGAGTTACTTAGTAATTGCTTCTGGTATTTTCTGCTAATTGAGATAGAGCAAAATGCATTAGACAGATCGATATCTACACAATAGGTGCCAGGGGCTGTATTGATTTATTCCACTAAAAAGACTCTGTCTTAGTGAGTTCAGGCTGCTGTAACAAAAATATCATACAGTGGGTGACTTATACAACAAACACTTTATTTCTCATAGTTCTGGAGGCTGGGAAGTCCAAGATGAAGGTGCTGACAGACACAGTGTCTGGTGAGGGCCTGCTTTCTGGCTTGTGGATAGCTGCCTTCTCACTCCATAACTCATGATGCACAATCAGCTCACATGGTCAAGAAAAAGTGCTCTTATTTCTTTCTCCTCTTATAAGGACATTAATCTTCTCATGGGTGCTCCACTCTCATGATTCTATCTAAACCTAATTACCTCCCAAAGGCTTCACCTTCGAATACTATCCTTTTGGGAATTAGAATTTCAACAGATGAATTTGGGAGATGGCACAAAGATGTAGACCATAACATTTCACCCTCCCAAAATTTATGTTCTTCTCACATGCAAAATACATTCATCCTATCTTAACAGCCCAGTGACTCTAAAACCTTATGTACAAATTCTCCCTAAATATTATTTAAATCAGTTATGGTTGATACTTGAGGTATGATCCATTTCGAGGCAAAATTCTTGCCTAGCTGTGAACCTGTAAAACCAAACAAGTTATGTGCTTCCAAATACAATGGTAGAACAGGCATAAGATAGACATTCCCATTTTGAAAAGGAAAAATAGGAAAGAAAGAAGGGGTGATGATGGGCTGGGGTTCTAAAACTCAGAAAGATAAATTCCATTATATCTTGAGGAGTGAGAATAATCTTTTTTGGTTAAATACTCTGTCCTCTGGGCCCACTGGGCAGCAGTCCCACCTTCACAGCTCTGCTGGGTCGGAATTCACATGCCTATGGCTCTGCTCCATGGATCCAAGTGGTCCCACCTCTATAGCTTCTGGACATCTCTGTGTGACCTGCTCGGATGCAGATGATGGCCCCACTCGCACACTCCTGGGTGTTGGTCTTGGCCTTTGCAATTGAGCTGGAGGCATCTGTACTCTCCCAAGGCATATACACTTTGGGCCTGTGGTGAGAGCAGCAGCCTCGATGATCTCTGAATTGCCTTCAAGGTTATTCTTCCCTTGTCTTGAAGAATATTTGCAGCCAAACATCCCTGTGGTCTGGTCCTGTAGAATTTAAGAATTTCGACAGCTTTTTTTTCCATTTCATCCTGGTTTTTCTGTCCCCTTTAGTTCAAATGAACAGTGTCTTTGCTGGTATAACCCCATCTCTATTCCTGGCCCCTGTTGAGGTGGCTGATTAGGTTAGTGGTTCATATCCATGCTAATCTCCCTATGGAAAGTTCAATCAGCCACCTGCTTGGTGTTCTTTTCTGAACACACTTTCTTACTTTTTGTTATATGAACAAGCTGAGAATTTTCCAAATTTTTAAGTTCTAGTGTCTTTTTGTTTAACAATTCTGTCTTCAAGAAATTTCTCTCTTCTCACATTTTATAATAAACAGTCAGGAGGAGTCAGACTGCTCTTTCAACACTTTGCTAAGAAATCTCAGCTAAATTTCCAATTTTATCTCTTTCTGCTTTCCACAAAACATTAGAACACATACACAATTCACCCAAACTCTTTGCCACTTTATAACAAGGATCTCCTTTTCTCTATTGTCCAATAACGTGCTTCTCATTTTTATCAAGATCCCAAAAGTATGGCCTTAACTGTTCATATTTCTATCCACATTCTGTATATGATTATTTATGTATTATCTAAGAAGATGGAGGCTTTCTCTACAGCTCTACTCTTTTCTCTCTGAGCCCTCACCAGAATTACCTTTAAAGTCCTTTCACAGCAATGTTGGCTTTTTCTTGCATGCATCGCAAAACTCTTCCAGTCTCTACCCAATACCAAGTTCCAAAACTGCCTCCACATTTTTAGGTATTTGTTATAGCACCACCCCACTTCTCAGTACCAATATCAGTATTTGTCAGAGTTCTTTGGAGAAACAGATCCAATAGAAGTGTGTGTGTGCCCATGTGTGTGTGTATTCACATATATTTGTTCACATTTACCCTCAGTGATTATGGAGGCTGATAATTCCCACAATCTATTCTCTGCAAGCTGGTGACCCAGGAAGGCTGATGCTGTAGCTAGAAGTCCTGAGAGATGGAGAGCCAATGGTATAGATTCTAGTTTGAGTCTGAAGACCTGAGAACCATGAGTGCCAAGGGCAGGAGAAGATTCAAGCCCTAGCTCAAGCACTAGGGTGACAGAGTCAGAGTCAAGAGCCAGAGCAAATTCTCCCTTCATTCACCTTTTTGTTCTGCTTAGGCTTTCAACAGATTGGATGATGCCTGTATTTAGGAGGCCAAACTGCTACTCAGTCTATCAATTCAAATGCTAATGTTATGTGAAAATATCCTCACAGACACACCCAGAAATAATGTTTAACCAGATATCTGAGCATTCCATGATCCAGTCAAGTTGAAACATAAAGTTAACTCTTAGAAGTCCACTTCTTGTTAACTTGGCACTCATATGCATCCCTTAAATCATACTTAGACTCCAAATAGGCAATAATAAGGTCATAATTCCACATAACACGATACAACTATCCTGCATGCAACTGAAAACACATGAACTCCTTCCCCAAAAGAGGAGATAAAGTCTTTGAGTTATGTTTACATTTATTCACATCCAGTAACTTAAGTACTATAATGCAATATTAACAATATATCCTATATATTTTGTTTTCTGGAGAACTTTGACTAATACAGACTACATCTGGAACAGTAGCTATAATTGAAGTAAAAACCTTATTAAGTTTAGAATAATCCACTGTAATTATTCCAGATCCATCTATCTTCTGCACAGATTAAATAGGCAATGTACATGGTACAATGATAAGGTAGATCTTCTAAGATTTAGTTGATGGCCCTGATCTTTGCATTCTAGTAGGAATTGGAACTATTTTTGGCTACCTATTATTATATGGCAGAGGGCTCTAGGAACTTCCCTTTGGTCCTTCTCTGAGAAACCTCTCATTCCACAGGCATTCTGAGAATATTATTCCTACTATGAACTCAGGAACTGGGAAAATAACTAAATTGGGTTAATGTATCCAATGAACCCACTGTTAGATGGCTCAGGCCTAAACTGTTTATCAGTTTCAGTCCAACCTTTGGTCCAAAATTAGTCCTCAGGAATTCATAATAATTCGCAATAACTCAGTCCAGTGCTACTGCAAGGGTCTGTGTATCTTCCTTTTTCCACTGCATAGTATAATGTTTGAGGCCAAAGTTTCCATTGGGGAACAATAGAGGTAAGACTTGCAATACACAGTTGTGGATATAATTGTAGGCTTCTTCATCAAATATACTGGGTCTCTCTTTTATTCAAAGGATTCTGGGTCTGTAAACAGAATTAGGCCACAGAATTGGGTCATAAACTTTATCTTCTGTCATGCGAATGCAAGTTGAGCTTCTAATACCAGATGTGGAATTTTTCAATGATACAGATCAAATTGGATCTTAATGAACTCTCTTAAGAACCCCATGATCAATTGGTCATTGCTAGAGTTCAATGGATCCAACCATTCTTATCATCTCCTCATGATCATGGTGCCTGCCATGATTTAAATGTGTCAAACGTTCATGTGTTGGACACTTAATCCCCAAAGCTACAGTGTTGGGAGGTGAAACTTGATAAGTGGGGATTAGGACATAAGGACTCTGCTCTCATGAATGAATTAATATCATGACTGGGAGTAGGTTAGTTATCATGAGAATGGACTTGTAAAAGTAAGATTGGCCCCCTCTTGCTCCCTTGCTCTTGTACTCTTTTACCCTCTGCCTTCCACTGTGGGATGATACAACATTAAAACCCCGACCAGATGCCAGCACCATGCTCTTGGACTTTCCAGCCTCCAGAATCACAAGCCAAATAAAGTTCTATTGTTTATAAGTAACCCAGTCTCATGTATTCTGTTACAGTAACACAAAATAGACGAAGACAGTGACTATTATTGTAGTCATGCCCATTTTGCTTCTGCTTGTTCTGCCATTCTGTCTTCTCTACTGAAATCAGAAAGTCCATTTCAATGGCAGCATCTTGAATTCTCACATTTGGCTTACAGAGTGCAGCCACTAAAGTGCTTCTTACGACTCTGTCACTCCTTTCATCAGTGTGTTTCTCAATGCTTTGCTAAACGGAATGTTTTTGAACCCTCTCAAAAGTGGGTGAGTGAAAGAAATATAATAAATTTGCTCAAACGTTCCTTTATCTCTATCTTTGGAGTCTTCCTTCTACATTATACCAAGGAATTACATGACTATCAACTTTATTTATAATAGGCCACCACTGAGTCAAGATTTCTATCAGCTATTTGGAACCACTCATATCTGCTTGAGTGAGCCCACTGACTTTAGAATCTCTGGTAAATAAACTAATAGCATGAAATTCAGCATCATTCAGAATTATGTTATTCCCTCTGTGATGTATGATCTTATCACATATATTTTCCAAGTTTTTTTCTGACCTAATTTAGCATAAGCTTTCAGTTCTTTTAGTGCATCTCTTTTTTTTTTTTCCTGGTTTTATTCTATAACTGATGCCTCAGGGCTTGTTGAGATCTGACTCTAGTTTTAGTCTGGATCCTATAAGAGGTAGTACATTGAAGCAAATTATAATTGATATTCTTGTGAGAGTAAATATCTTATATGATGTAAAATTATAATTGATATTCTTGTGAGGGTAAATATCTTATATGACATCTGTATTGGTTATTCTAGGAGGCAGGGCCAGGTTTTTCAGACAGGGAAAGAGGGGCTGCTTCTGTTTACAATAAATGGTCAGATTTGGAAGGTCAGAGGTTCTCAGAATTATGCAGATCTTCCCCAAATGTCATGATTCTTGTTCTCAACATCTTATTATTTCTCAAACAATTATCTAGCCTGTATTCAAGTCATCCAGTGAGGCTGTTTATTCAATCTATGTGAAATTTTGAGCGACCCACAGGATTAGGATTAGCATCTTATTTTTGTACCCACATTCTTTCAGGTTAGTCATAGAAAACTTCAGATTTTCTGACTGTGCGTTGAATAGCAAATTTAAAAGTGAACTTGTTTCATTTTTTGAGATTGTCAGTGCAATTAAAAGTAGTCAGCTATTGGCCAGGCGCGGTGGCTCACGCTTGTAATCCCAGCACTTTGGGAGGCCGAG
Organism: Hylobates moloch; assembly: GCF_009828535.3. Taxonomy (NCBI): domain Eukaryota; kingdom Metazoa; phylum Chordata; class Mammalia; order Primates; family Hylobatidae; genus Hylobates; species Hylobates moloch. Next base: position 164,024 of record NW_026652337.1, read on the forward strand.
GTGGGCAGATCACGAGGTCAGGAGATCGAGACCACGGTGAAACCCTGTCTCTACTAAAAATACAAAAAATTAGCCAGGCGTGTAGGCGGGCGCCTGTAGTCCCAGCTACTCGGAGAGGCTGAGGCAGGAGAATGGTGTGAACCCGGAGGCGGAGCTTGCAGTGAGCTGAGATTGCGCCACTGTACTCCAGCCTGGGCAACAGAGCAAGACTCCATCTCAAAAAAAAAAAAAAAAAAGTCGTCAGCTATTTTGGTTATATAGTGCTTTGTAACAAACTGCTCCAAAACTTAGTGGTTTAAAACAGTAACCAGTTCTTCTCTCACAATTTTGTGTATTGACTGGGCTTAGTGGTGACCACTGGTGCTACAATCATCTGAGAGTTAACAGAGGCTGAAATATTCAAGATAAATGACAAAAATATCTGGGAATTGATGGTGGGTGTTGGTTAAGGGTTCAGGTGAGATTGTCAGCTAGGGATATCTCGGTTCTACTTCCTATAGCGTCTCAACATGGTTGCTTGAGATTCCTGATAGCATGGTGGCTAGGTCCCAAAAAGGAGTGCTCCAAGAAGTAAAGGTAGGTATTATAGATTTCTTAAGGCTTAGCCTTTGAAGTTACAAAGAATTAATCTTGTCATATTTCTATTCATTGGGTCAAGTAATGGGGATAGCCCAGTTTCAAGGGAATGAAGGAATAGATGGGTGAGTGACAAATAATTTGTGATCATCTTTATTCCACCACACCAACCCACTTCACGTCTTGCCATTCCTTGCGCCTTGCAGTAGTCTATAGCAGCTGACACTTAGTCCTCCAAAACCTTACAAGAGTTTCATCTTCTAATGCTAACTGGATTTGCATTGACTTCAAACTCAACGTGTTCCTATAATCAATCTCTTATTCTCAATTTCTTGAAGATTGATTGTCTATAATAATTTATTGTATCACTTAAGGTCCTTAACTGCAGACAATACACTCTAACTAGTTTAAGAAGCAAAGGATTTATTATAGGTTATTAAGAATTTCTAGAAGGGCCAGAGAAACAAGATTAAAGGCACACAGCTGGGAGCAAAGAACCCGAGTAAAAAAAGAATCACATAAGGCGGGATACTTTCAGTAGAAACCTTGATGCTGTTATCTAACACTGAACACTCAGAAACTAAGGACCAAATACTAGAAATAGAATTATGGTTTTGGCAGAACTAAACATCTCTGTTGATGAGTTTATAGGAGGACTTTACAACTGTGGTCTCATGGATCTCACTTCTCCTTTTCAATTGACTACAAGTAGAACTTTAGCTTCAAGCATGTCTTGAAAATATAATCTTGTTTTTAGCCCCTATGGAAGGATTCACAACCTCAACACTATTGGCATTTTAGACCAAATACTTCCTTGATGGGGGATGTGAAGCATCTTGTGCATTGTAGGATATTTAGCTGCATCCTTGGCCCCTACTACTAGATCCCAATAGTGTCAACTCCTACCCTCCCCGACTGGTTGTGGCAATCAAAAGTATTTTCAGTCATTGCCAAATATACAAAATTGCCTCTAGTTGAGAAGTACTACTCAAGGTTAACAAAAGCATGATAGGATAAATAGGAATGGGAACAAGTAAGCTGTCACACTCTGCAAAATAGATTAATAGGGTGTTAGTGCAGTAGAAAAAGAAATTCCATGATATCTAAAAGATCAGAAATACATGTCAGTCCCACGGGAAATTTCTTTTGATACAGGAATCTCTGGAGAGACCAATGTGGAAGACAGAGTGATGTTATGTTGTGTGACAGCAGATTATGAGAACGCAATTTTTCATCCAGCTCTAATCTTTACATTAAAACAAGTATTGCAGTGGGAGAGGAAATTGAGTTGGCCGGGTTTAAACTGGTCCTTTCTGATACATTGGTTCATGCTGGTATATTTATTAAGCACTTACCATGAACTCAGTCCTATGAGAGATAAAAGAAAGTGGAAGACCTGAGCCTGCTATTAACAACATTGTCAATTATTCATCATGACCTCCATTTGGTGAGAATTCAAGACATGCCAAGCATTGGTGGAACCGCTGTACATATATGAATTTATCAAGTAATTGAAATAATACTGTAAGAGATGTACCCTCACTATCTCCATTTTATTCAGTAGTATATTGTGCCCACAGTCTCATAATTGAGCTAGACTTTGAAATCAAATCTGTGTGCCTAACCTCTATGTTTGCTACATAAAGCAGCCAAATGAGTCTATAGTCTCTTCAGTCACCAGGTGATGTCTTCATAGGTTCAAGTGAAGCAGAAAGAGGGAGGACTTCTTAACAACCCTATATTTCCCAATTGTTCCCACAAAATCCCAATAATGTGTTCTCTTGGACTAATTTACGTCCCTTCTTAAATAAACCACTGGGGGTCAAATTACAGTGTTTGACTTGGTCCAGTGGTAAGCTGAATCTCTACCCACACCCAGCATCAATGAGACTGAATAAGGTAGCATGTATTGGAGCTAGTCAGCATCCCACCTCCACTTCTCCCAACTCCCAATGTCAATAAGGTTCAGTGGAGAGCTGAATCTCCACACCCACCTGCAACAAGAAGACCGAATGAGGCAGTGTGAGGCAGGGCCAGTCAGCACTCTGGTTTCTGCTCCCCTCTTATGGGTCTTCACCCGCAATTGTCATCAATATGATGGAATGCGGTGGTAGACCATGGAGCTAATTATTTCACTCCTCATGGTTCCTCAGTAACCAGCAAGAAGCAGAGCTTCCATTCTTATGCTGTAACAACAAAGTGGCACTTCAACCATCTGTCTCCTTCTTCCCCTCTGTGTCAGTGGGGCCCAACAGGGATCTGAGCTTACACTTCAACTTAAAAGCAATAAGTTGATTTGAAATGGAGCCTTATTTTTGCCAGGAAGATGTCAGTGGTTTGAGGACAAAACTGAACTTTTACCCCATCTGTCTGCAGTGAGGTAGTATTAATCATTTCTTCATTTTTGGGGTAGTGTTGAAGGAAGGAACCCAGGGGAAAGCTGAACAAACACATTCACCCAGCCTTTGCACTACACTGCCATGAGAGGTCTTCCTTCTTAAAACAGAAGAGTAAATAGAATCTAGAGCCTCATAATATAATATCAAAAATGTCCAAGACATAATACAAATTACTCATCACACCAAGAAAGAGGAAAATTACAACTTGAAGGAGAAAAGACAATCAATAGATATTAATATCAAGATGAATTAGATGCTGGAATTATCTGATAAGGATTTTTGAGCAGCGATCTTAAAAATGCTTTAACAGGCAGTTATGAATTCTCTTGAAACAAATAAACAAGTAGAAAATCTCAGCAAAGAAATTAGAAGTTATAAAAAGGGCAAAATGGAAATTATAGAACTGAAAAATATGGTAATGAAAGGCTCACTAGATGGGCTAAATGGTATTGCAGAGAAATGATAGGGGATAGACTCTGTAAACTTAAGTATAGATCAATAAAGTTTACCCAATCTAAACAACAGAAAGAAAATAGAATGAAAGAATAATGAACAAAGTCTCAGGGTCTGTGGAGTAATAACAAAAAAGTTGACATTTATATCATTGGAGTACCAGAAGGAGAGGAAAGAGAGTAGTACTGAAAAAGTATTTGAGGAAAAATAACGGCTTAAAACTGTCTAAATTTGGTAAAAATCATAAAACTACACATTCAAGAAGCTGGGATAACCCCAAACAGAATAAGTACAAACAGGTCCACACTAACATATATCATAATTAAGCTTCTGAAAAGTAAAGACAAAGAAAAAAATCTTTAAAGCAACCACAGAGACAAGGCATTATTTATAGGGACACACCAATTCAAATAACAGTAAACTTCTCATTTGAAACAATGGAAGCTAGAATGAAGTGATGCAATATTGTTCAAGTATTGAAATAAATGAACTGTTGACCATGATTTCTATATCTAGCAAACTATGTGGATTTGCTGTGGGGATGCACAGATGGGTGAAGGTTATGCACAGAAAGTGTTATTCACAGAAGGGGGTAAGGCTACTGAAACAACACACACCATCTTACAATGTAAGCACTAAAACTATTTTCCAACTAAAATCAAGTAAAATATTTTTTCTTTTTTCTTTTTGCAATTATGACTGTTTATGTTTTAGAAAGACTTTTGGATGTCTTTCATCACTGACAAATCTCAAAACCTTTACCATTACATGTTTCTCTTCCCAGCGTGTGAAATTACCTGCTTTGCTGCAAGTAGGGAATAGTTTCTGTCCCAGGCAGAGTAAGCAAGACTGAATGAGGAGTGAGTGTGTGTCTCTTTGGGGCATTATATCAAGGCATTTTGGAGATGAAATCCTTGAACTGTCTTTGGCCACCGTGGATTGCCTGAGCAAACTAAGTTTCTGTGAAAAAGAGACTGAATTGAGTTGGGTCAGATATTCATAATGATGGCACCAAATTCTTATCAACATTAGACCTTTACCATTCAGTGGAAGTAAGCAACTGGTTATTAAAAGACACACAAAAATACTGGTTCTTCTGATCCTGCAATGCAAAAGCCTTAACAGTTAGGACCTAAGAGGAGGAAGGGAGGGCCTCAGAAAACAGAGGTGAGAAAGAAAGTCAGAAGCATTAATAGGCAGGGAAATCTGGGAGCTTTGCCATTTCAGCATAGATCAAAAGGCTCCATTGAAGTTTCTAAGCACACTTAATCATTCCAAGTTTTATTTAATAATCTTTATCTCATTTAATATTCCTCATATTCCTAAATTGATTAGCCATGTATAATTATACCCATTCCACAGATGAGACAATCCTTATGCAGCTTTTACATGGTAGAGCTAATTGGCATCTAGAACTTGAAGCTATTTTAGTATCCTACCTACTGTACTATAGACTTTTGCTATACATGAAAATCTCCATATGACTTAAATAGCCCATCCCTACATCGTGGTCCTTGGCCAGCAAAGGGACTCCAAATAAACTTTGTGACTCTTTGAGGAGGAGGTAGTTCTGTCATGACTAAATGGATCTTGCAAAGAATAATTGAAAAGAGATCCTTTTCACTCGGGAAACCACAGCTTGAAGGCTCAAAGCTGTGAAAGATAAATTAACCTTCCCTCGGACTTCATCCAACCTGCCAAGCAAACTGGAAGTAATTATTTTATGTGGGATGCTTATTGCCATTCATGTGGCAGGGACTTGATTTCACCATTTAGCAGACCCATCTGTTCCTTCCTTGGCAGGCGCTTGATCATATCTCACCTGGGGCCCTTGTACTCTCGGGTCTTGATTGCAGGGCATATCTGGGGCTAAGGTGTGGGGTACAGGGAAAGAGAGAAAACCTAGCTTCCCTCCACAATCTAGCTGGAGACATAAGAATAAATGTGAGATGATAAATTCCCTTAAAAGGTATGTTAGTGCCCAGAGTTGATTCAGTAGTATATATTCTAAAAATTAGCAACAAGTCACCTTGGTCACAGCACAGGCCCTGGTTCTATTACCTGTTATCTCTGTGATTTGGGGAAAGATCTATAACCTCTACATGCCTCCATTTTCTCAATTTAAAATGGACATAATAACAGTTATCTCACTGAGCATTGAATGAAAATGGTCTCAAGTGCTTAGTATATAGTAAGTATTCAGTACATGTCAGCTATCCTAACAAATCATTCAGAGGAGGGAGAGTCATAGGGCTGGTCAAGACAGGTGTTTTTTGGATTGGAAACACTGCTTTGTTTTTTCTGCTCTGCTCCCACAGCATTGTACTGCTGTGTTGGCCTCATTGGTCACAATTGATTGGTCTAAGCATGGTTATCTGACCAAAGGGTAGCCAATCAGAGTTCTTCCCCAGGAAATGTGGGGAATAACTGGGAAAACTGAGAAGATCATCAGGCCCCAGGGGTTGAGATTGGTAAAAGTAAAACTTGGGGAAGACGGCAGCTGAGTTTTCCACCACGTGGTCAAGGGAAGGCAGGATGGGGAGGGTTTCGAAGCCCAGATAGGGTTGTTGGCTCTTCACTTGGTAAACAAAGGGTCATTGGTGGAAGTTCTGGAGCCGGGGCATGACATCTTAAAATCAGAGCTTGAGTTAGGACTGGATCTCTTACTCTACCTGAAAATTCTATTTTCTAGAAAACAATTGCTTTTAAATGATGCTGAAAGTTAGCACTGACTGTAGATGCTGCACAAAGTTTACATTCATGGTTTAGTAACATTATAATCTCTGGCTTTTACCATGTTGACAATATTTTTCTTCTATAGGGAAGTTTCTGCAGTCCTGGCTGTGCCTTAACTACCTTTCTGATTGCACCAATCTAATTTTTCAGACTAGACAATCACCTCTCATTCCTCGTGGGGAGAAGTTGCCAATAATTTCTATTTAGATCAGGAGCCATTTGGTGTCAGGTACCACGTGGCAGCAAGAAATGATGAGCACATATGAATCATCACTTAAGTTCTTGCTGAGATGGTTGTGTTCTCATGATGAGGAATACACATTAGAAAACACCCTTACATCTTTATAAGCAACAAACCAGTTGTGACAAATGACATGCCACTGTGTTCCTGGAACTCCAGTTTCTGACAGGGACTATAAAGAGATAGAAACCATTCTTCTGTCTTTACATGCTCGGTAGGCTGGATGTTGGATCACTCTTGGCTTTGACACTATTTATCTACCTCATAATAATGTTGAGAGGATTAGATGACAGAAGGTATCAGTAAAGAGCTTGACAGAGGGTGAATGCTTGATAAATGATAGGAATTAGTATTTTTTAGTGATAGCTCTCTAGAATTTGTTAATTTTGTCTATCTAGATTACAAATCTTCTTAAGAAGGGATATATGTTGGCATCTTGTGAAGTCTCAGATTATTTATTCTGTACCTTTTATTTTATTTCTTCTCTTTTGTGTTTGTGAGCCCTCTCTGTGTGTGTATGTAGCATGTACAGTTCGATGAATTTTAACATATGCATAGATTGTCATAACCACTCCCACAGCCAGGATTCCATCAGGCCCCAAAAGCTCTGTTGTGATACTCTTTTGCAGTCAAATCTTTTATCCATCTTTGGCAACTGCTGTTCTGTTCTCCATCCCTATACTTTGTCTTTTTCAGAATGTCATGTAAACAGAAAAATATATCTAATGTTTTGAGACTTTTTTCACTCATCATTAATGTCATTGTAATCCATCCATATTGCTGCATTTATCAATAAAGCATTCCTTTTCTATGGCTGAGCGGTATGCCATCATATGGATGTACCAAAGTTTATGTTTGACAATTAAAAAACCTTTGCATTGTTTTTAGCTTTTAGTGATTACAAATAAATTGTCTATGAGCATTTACATGGCCAGCCTTTACATGGACATATGCTTTCATTTTTTGGTGTGTGTGTGACAGGGTGGGGGATGGTAAATACTTAGAGTAGAAGGGCTGGTCATGTAAGTCTCTATTTAATTTTATAAGAAACCATCAGAATGTTTTCCAGAGTGGCAACACCAGGTTGCATTCCCACCAGTGATGCATGAGAGTTCCATTTGCTCCACATCCTTACCAGTACTTGGTGTTGTCAGTTACATCTTAATTTTAGCCATTCTGCTAGGTATATAATGGTATCTCATAGCTTCTGCCCATTTTTAAAAATAGAGAAATAACTCATATACCATAAAATTCACCATTTTGAAGTGTACAACTTAGTGGAATTTTTTTAGCATATGCATAAAGTTGTGCAACTATCACCACTAATTTCAGAGCACATTCATCACACCAAAAAGAAACTCTATACTCATTACTGGTTATTCCCCTTTCTCCCCTTCTCAGCATCCCCTGGAAACCACTGATACAATTTCTATGCCTACTTGCCTATTCTGATATTCCATATAAATAGAATCACATGTCTGTGGTCTTCTGTGACTGGCTTCTTTAACTTAGCATTAAAATTTTAATGTTCATTCATGTCACAGCACGTATGGATATTTCATTTCCTTTTCTAGCTGGGTAACATTCCATTATATGAATATAACATACTTTGTTTATTCATTCATCAGTTGATGGGCATTTGGGATGTTTCCACTTTTTGGCTACTACGAATAATGCTGCTATGACCACTCATGTACAAGGCTTTGTGTGGATATATTTTTTCAATTCTTTTGGATGGAATTCTTTAGTAGTAGAATTTCTAAGTCATATGAAAACTCTATGTTGACCTTCATGAGGAATTGACAAAATGCAAGTGACAAGTGGTAAGACTAGACATCCTTGCCTGTTCCTGATCTTGCAAGGAAAGCTTTCGGTCTTTCACCATTAAGTATGATAACTGTGGGCTTTCTTACAGTGGCTGCAGCATTTTACATTCCCATCAAAAATGTATAAGGCTTCCAATTTCTCCACATCCTTGCTGAAACTTGTTGTTTATCTTTTTGATTATAACAATACTAGTGGTCATGAAGTGGTGTTTCATGGTGGCTTTGATTTGTACTTTCCTAATGACTAATGATTTTGAATATTTTTTTCATGTGCTTATTGGCTATTTGCATATCTCCTTTGATGAAATGTCTATTTAAATTCTTTGCCATTTTTTAAATTGGGTTACTTGTCTTTATACTGTTGAGTTGTAAGGGTTTTTTATGTATACTAGAGGCTAATCTCTTATCAGATATAAGATTTGCAAAACTTTTCCCCCATTCTGCAGGTTTTTTTCAGTATCTTGATGGTGTCTTTTAACAATAAAGTTTTAAATTTTGATGATGTCCAATTTACTTTTTTTTCTTTCGTTGCTTGTGCTTTTGGTGTCATATCTAAGAAATCATTGCCTAATCCTATGTCACAAAAATTTGTCCTTATATTTTCTTCTAAGTGTTTTATAGTTTTTGCTCTTGCATTTAGGTCTATAATCCATTTTGAGCTACTTTTTGTATGTGATATGAGGAAAGGATTCAATTTTATTCCTTTGCATGTGGTTAGGCAGTTGTTCCAGCACCATTTGTTGAAAAGACTATTTTCTATTTACTGGATTATCTTGGCACCTTTGTCGAAAATCATTGCCCATAAGTTTATGGGTTTATTTCTGGAGTGTCATCTATTTCATTGATCTGTAGCCTATCCTTATACAAGTTTCACAAAATCATAATTACACTAGCTTTATAGTAAATTTTTGAATTGGGAAGTGTGAGTCCTACATCTTTGTTCTTCCTTTTCAATATTGTTTTGGCTCTTGACTCCCTTTCATTTTCACATGAATTTTAGAATCAACTTGTCCGTTTATGCAAAGAAGCCATCTGAGATTTTGATAGGGATTGCACTGAATTTGTAGATCAACTTGGGGAGTGTTGACAACAATATTAAGTCTCCAATCTATGATTACAGGATATCTTTCCATTTATTTAGATCTTCTTTAATTCCTTTCAACAACACTTTATAGTTTTAGAGGTATGAGTGTTGCACTTCTTTCATGAAGTTTATTCCTAATAATTTTATTCATTGTAATGCTATTATAAATGAAATAGTTTCCCTAATTTTATTTTCAATTCATTGCTGGTGTATAGAAATACACTTAATTTTTGTAAATTTATCTGATATTTTGCAAACTGCTGAACTCACGTATTAGTGCTAATGATTTTTTTTTGGTGTGGTATGTCATCAGCAACTAGAGATTGTTACTTCATCCTTGTCAATCTGGACATTGTTCGTTTCTTCTTTGCCTAGTTGTCCTGACTGAAACTTCCAGTGCAATGTTGAATCAAAGTGGTAAGACTAGACATTCTTGCCTGTTCTTGATCTTATAAGCAAAGCTTTCGGTTTTTCACAATTAAGTATGATAACCACAGGTTTTTCATGAATGCCTTTTGTCATGTTAAGGAAGCTCCCTTCTATTCGTAATTTTCTGAGTTTCTAACATGAAAGGTTATGAGTTATGAGTTTTGGTAAGCAAAATGCCATAATGCTTTCCAATCTAAGTTTACTTTTTTTTTTTTCCATGAAACCCTCCCCTGGTTGCTCCAATTTTATTTATTTATTTATTTATTTGTTTGTTTGTTTGTTTGTTTGTTTGTTTTTGAGACAGGTTCTCACTCTGTTGCCCAGGCTGGAGTGCAGTGGCATAATCATGGCTCCCTACAGTCTTGACCTCCTGGGCTCAAGCCATCCCCCCACCTCAGCCTCCTGAGTAACTGGGACTGCAGGTGTCCACCACTATGATGGGCTAATTTTTAATTTTTTAAATACAGACAGGGTCGCATTATGCTGCCCAGGCTAGATTCAAACTCCTGGGCTCAAGCAATCCTCCTGCCTTGGCCTCCCAAAGTGCTGAGATTACAGATGTGAATCACTGGTGGTCTGTAAGTTTTTAAATTAGATCCCAGAATTGTGAAAAATCCGATTCTGTAATCTTGTGTCATCTTACTTGTTGCTCATTGAAGGAACTGATTCTTCATGCTCCCGACCCCATCTCTATGATGTCACTCAACAGTGTCTTTTGCAGAGGAAAAGTTCATAGTTTTGAAGAAATCTAATATATCAAGATTTTATTTTACAAATTATGCTTTTTGGTGTCATGTCTAAGAACTCTACCAATACCTCAATTATAAAGATTCTCTATGTTCTTCTAAGAGTTTTATAGTTATGTATTTTTCATTTGAATCTAGACCCATATTTAGTTACATTTTTGTATAAGGTGTGAAGTTGAGGTTGACATTAATTTTTGGTTGGATATCCAGTTGTTCCAACAGTATTTGTTGGAAAGTATATCTTTCCTCTACTGAATTGTCTTTCCATCTTTGTTTAAAATAAATTGGCCATAGTTGTCTCAGTTTACTTATAGGCTCTGTATTCTTTACCATTTTCCTATAAGCATATCCCTTTACTGCATACCACACTGTTTTGATTACTCTAGCTTTTTAGCAGTGTTAAAATTGAATAGTGTAAATCCTCTCATTTTATTTATTTTTTCAAAAATATTCTATTTTAATTGTTTTGCCTTTCTGTATAAATTTTATAATTAGCATATGTGTATCTGACAAAAAATCCTGACAGGGTTTTGATTGGAATGGAATCAAATCTATAGATCAGTTTGGTGACAATTTATATCTTAACTATATTGAGTGTTCTAATCCATGGATATAATTGGTCTCTGCGTTTACCTGGAACTTTTATTTATTTCACAAGAATATTGTAATTCTCAGTATATAGAGTCTGTATACACTTTGTTAGATAGAGACCTAAATATTTTATATTTTGAAACTATTTTAAATGGCACTACTTTTCAAATTTCAGTTTCTAATTTTTCATTGATAATACATAGAAATTTGATATATTTTTATAGATTAGCCTTTTATCCTTACTGAACTCTCAAAGAACCTTTTTTTTGGATTCACTACTCTTTATTTTTCATAGACAAACATGTCTGTGAATGGGGACGGTTTGATTTCTTTCTCTCCAATTTGTGTGCCTTTTATTTATGTTGCTTAACTTATTGCATTGGGTAGGATTCCTAGTACAATGTTAAATAGGAGTGGTGAGAGTGGACATCCTTGGCTTCTTCCTGATCTTAGGGAAAAATAGCTTTCAGTCTTTTCTTTTTTATGTGGTCAGCAGTGTTTTTTTCTTTTTTCTTTTTTTTTTGGGGGGGTGCTCATTATCAATTAATGAAGTTTTTTTCTAGTCCCCAGTTTGATGAGAGTTTTCATGTTAAATAAATGCTGGTCTTTCTGCTTTTTTCGCACAAATTTATATATCTAGGTGTTTTTTCTTCTTTATTGTATGATGGATTTTTAAAAATTTTTTTTATATATTGAACCAGGCTTACATTCCTGGGATTAACCCTATTTGATCATGTTGTATTATTCCTTTTTTATATTACTAAATTTGATTTGCTAACATTTTGTTAAGGATTTTTGCTATGTTCATGATGTATATTTGTCTGTACTTTTCTTTAGCCGCCTTTGTCTGGCTTTAGTATGAGAGTAATTCTAGCCTCATAAATGAGTCTGAGAGCTTCCTCTTTTTTTTTTTTTTCTGGAAAAGATTGTTTAGCATTGGAAATATTTTTCTTCAAATGCTTGGCTGAATTTATCAGGAATCTGGACCTGTAATTTTCTTTCTAAGAAAATTGTGAATGAGGAATTTAATTTTTAATAGAATACTAGTCAAGTTATCTATTTCTTCTTGAGTGAGTTAAGGTAGTTTGGGGCTTCAAAAGAAACTGTCCATTTCATTTAAATTGTCAAATTTATGTGCATAGAGTTATTTGTGGTATTTATCTAATATTCTTTTAATGTCTGTGGTTCTGTTGTGGTAATCCATCTTTCATTTCTGACTTTGGGAATTTATGTCTTCTCTCATTTTTCTTTGCCAATATTATTAGAGATTTATCAATTTTATAGAACTTCAAATTTTTTTCTATTAGTTTCTTGTTTCAATTTCATTAATTTCCATTTTTATCTTTGTTATTTTTTGCCTTGATTTTATTTTGCTCTTCTTTTTTGAATTTCATATGGTGGAGGCATAGACTACTGGCTTGAGACTTTTCTTATTTTCTAACACAAGCACTAAAATGCTCTGTTTATTTCTTCTATTTTTATTTCTCTGTTTTCCTTTCCTGACTTTTTTGGATTATTGAAATATCTTTCATATGCCATTTTTAATTTACCAATTAAGCTTTTTATAATCTCTTTATATAATTTCTTAGTGGTTGCTTGACAGGTTAAAATGTGAACACTGCACTTTTTTTCTTTATTTCTTCTTAAAAAAAACCGAGATACATGTGCAGAACGTGCAGGTTTGTTACATAGGTATACAGAACACTTCACTTTTTATAGATTACTCAGAATTAATATTTTCCCACTTCAAGTAGGATATATAAACCTTACCATCATAAAGAACATGTTATTCCATTTATGTTGTAGTTTTCCTATGTGCTACATCTATATACACTGAAAATGTCATAAACATGTTATAATTTTTGCTTTCAACTTTCATATCTATTTTTAAGAACTTAAGAGGAAAAATATCTATTCCATTTACTCATATGTTTACCATTTCTGTTGTTCTTTCCCCATTTCTGGTCTTTTATGTTTCCCTCTGGGATCAGTTTCTTTCAGTCTGAAGAACTTCCTTTAGTATTTCTTTAAGAGCTGGTCTTCTGGAGATGAATTCTCTTAGTTTTCCTTCACCTCAGAATGTCATCCCTTCACCTTTATTTCTAAAAATATCACTGAATATCAAATTCTGGGTTTACAATTCTCTTTTTTTTAGCACTTTAAATGTGTTGTTCCACTGTCTTCCAGCTTCCCTGAGAAGTCTGCAGCCATTCAAATCATTTTTCTTCTGTATGCAATGCCCTGTTTCTCTCTGGCTGCTTTCAAAATGTTTTCTTTGTCATTAATTTTCAGCATTTTGATTTTGATGTATCTGAGTGTGGATTTCTTAAATTTCACTCCGTTTGGTGTTTGCTGAGCTTCTTGAATCTATTCTTTTATCTTTTTAACCAAATTTGAGGAGTGAGCCTTTATAATTCTTTTTTCTTTGCCACATTCTTTATCAATTCATTGTGGGATTCTGGTGACATGAATACTAGACCTTTTGACGTTATTCTATAGATCTCTGTAAATCTGTTTACCCATTCTTCCCCCAATCTCATTTCTCACTGCTATTTAGACTTAATATTTCTATTGATCTATCTGTAAGTTCACCAACTCTTTCTTCTGTCATCTTCATTAGTTATTAAGCCCATCAACTAAATCTTTTGATTCCAGTTATTGTGGTTTATTAGCTCTAATATTTCTATTTGCTTTTAAAAATCTTTTCTATATTTTATCTACTGAAATTTTCTATCTTTTACATTTTTAGAAGATGATTCACCTCAGACCAGCCTGGGCAACATGATTCACCATTACCTTTGGGGGCATGTTTAAAAGAGATGCTTTCATGTCCAAGTCTGGAAATCCCAGCATCTGTCCTGTCTTCAGGTTGGTGTGCGTTGTCTTTTTTCTTTCCAAATGTTGAGATTGTTTTGGTTCTTTGTACCCTGGACTTCTTGAATGTTATCTTAGTCAGTCTTGCTTTTATTAAATTACATGAAGGATGCTATTTATTTGTTTGTTTTAGCAGGCATCCAACAAGGTTTTGTTCAGGCTACATGTTTGTACGTGCCTCCTCTGAGCTCTTGTTTCAGTGTTTATTAGTCCAGTTTTCAAAGCCTTTGCAGTGCCATTTTTACCTACCCTGTGTGAATGCCATGTGGTGCTAGTTTGAGGATGGAACAGTGGTCTACCATTCAGTTCAGTTCTTAAAGTCTTTGGTATGTTGTGTGAGATCAGATTCAGGTATGCATAGCTCAGGGTAAGCACAGGAGTTTATACAAAATGTTTTGGTACTATTCTCTCAAGTCTACTTTCTGTGATCTCCCAAATACTAACTGGGCCACAGAAATCCTCTTTCCTGGTTTTTGGACTTAAAAGCTGTGACTTAATTTCTTCTGTCTGCCATTCTTTTCCCACAGTATGTCTGCTTCTGGGGCTAAGTGCAGGATTATATATAGAGAAAAAGAGCAAGGCCAATTAGCCTTACACCCTTGGTATCAGCCTCTCTAGTCTGAAAGAAGTGCTCCCTTCCAACTGAGTTTCAGGCACTTGTCCAGCTTCTGTTGCCACCACTACCACCACCACTGTCTAACTGCCCTGGGGGCTGGGCTGAAATAAAAAAAATAATAAAAATAAACAAATGGTATTTTCCTCACTATTTCTTATCCAAAGGACCTCCTCTTTTCCACTTGTTGGACCAGAAATAGAGATTTTTTTGGAATCCTTCCCATTTGCTCTTCATATGCAGTTCTGGATCTCAGGATGCCTTCAACTCTGGGTCAGGAGGTACTACAGGGAGGAAATACGGGGAGCTCATCACTAACCTAGTGGTACTCAGAGTCTGGTTTTCTGCCCTAACCTGCCTGCTGCCATTTAATTTTCAGAATACTAGCTGCTCTGAGCATTTTGTTCAAGGTTTTTAGTTTTGTTGAGTGGGAGGGACAGAGTGGAATGTACCTACTCCATTTTGAACAAAACTTGAACTCTGTTCCTTATTTGTGAATTTGTGAAAGAGAAAAAAAAATCTTTTGAGGCTTCAGTTAAGCTCTAGTGATTTTTTAAATTACATAGAGTAGTAATTAAGCACATGGGCTCTGGAGCCACATACATGGGTTCAAATCTTGATTTTACAACTGTCTATGTGTATAGCTTTTGGCAAGTTACTTGATCTCTTTGTCTCCAAGGGACATCTTTGAATAGAAGCTATTTCATAGGGCTCATTGCGGGTAGCTCACGTCTGTATTCCTAGCACTTTGGGAAGCTGAGGTGGATGGATGGCTTGAGCTCAGGAGTTCAAGACCGGCCTGGGTGATATGGTGAAGACCTGTCTGCCAAAAATACAAAAATTAGTTGGGTGTGGTGGCAGGCTACTCACAAGGCTGAGGGAGGAGGATTGCTTGAGCCTAGGAGGCAGAGGTCATAGTGAGCTGTGATTGTGCCACTGCACTCCAGCCTGGGAGCCTAGGTGACAGGCAGAGACTCCATCTCAAAAAAAAAAAAAAAAGCTATTTCATAGGGTTGTACTATATGAAACTATAGATATATATTATATTTATATAATATATATTATATATTTGTTTTGTTTTGTTTGTTTGTTTGAGACACAGTCTTGCTTCATCACCCAGGCTGGAGTGCAGTCACTAGAACACAGCTCACTGCAATGAGTTAATATTTGTAAAGCATTAGAACCATGCCTGGCACACAGCGAGTGATACCTAAGTGTCTGTTATATAAACTGATGTTCATTGGCCCCATAGATAATAAATATCTTTGAAGAAATAATTGATTCTTCTGCATTTGTTAGTTTCCTTGGTTTCCAACTTGTCATCTGTTTTGTAAAAGGCCACGGAGTAGAGTTAAGAGGCCATGGGCATTAGAATCAGGATGATCTGATTTAAAATCAAATCTACAATATGTAGCTTAAGTCAGTCACACATGCAGAGTAATATAAATTTTCCCTCCCCTTTAATTTAAAAGAAAATGTACAATGCCTGAAACCCATTATTCTTTTTTTTTATTATACTTTAATTTCTGGGGTACATGTGCACAACGTGCAGGTTTGTTACACATGTATACATGTGCCATGTTGGTGTGCTGTACCCATTAACTCATCATTTACATTAGGTATATCTCCTAATGCTATCCCTCCCACCTCCCCCAACCGCACGACAGGCCCCAGAGTGTGATGTTCCCCTTCCTGTGGCCAAGTGTTCTCACTGTTCAATTCCCACCTATGAGTGAGAACATGCAGTGTTTGGTTTTTTGTCCTTGCGATAGTTTGCTGAGAATGATGGTTTCCAGCTTCATCCATGTCCCTACAAAGGACATGAACTCATCATTTTTTATGGCTGCCTAGTATTCCATGGTGTATATGTGCCACATTTTCTTAATCCAGTCTGTCATTGTTGGACATTTGCATTGGTTCCAAGTCTTTGCTATTGTGAATAGTGCCTCAATAAACATAAGTGTGCATGTGTCTTTATAGCAGCATGATTTATAATTCTTTGGGTATATACCCAGTAATGGGATGACTGGGTCAAATGGTAGTTCTAGTTCCAGATCCCTGAGGAATCGTCACACTGACTTCCACAATGGTTGAACTAGTTTACAGACCCAACAACAGTGTCAAAGTGTTCCTATTTCTCCACATCCTCTCCAGCACCTGTTGTTTCCTGACTTTTTAATGATCGCCATTCTAACTGGTGTGAGATGGTATCTTATTGTGGTTTTGATTTGCATTTGTCTGATGGCCAGTGATGATGGGCATTTTTTCTTGTGTTTTTTTGGCTGCATAAATGTCTTCTTTTGAGAAGTGTCTGTTCCTATCCTTCGCCCACTTTTTGATGGGGTTGTTTGTTTTTTTCTTGTAAATTTGTTGGAGTTCATTGTAGATTCTGGATATTAGCCCTTTGTCAGATGAGTAAATTGCAAAAATTTTTTCCCGTTCTGTAGGTTGTCTGTTCACTCTGATCATAGTTTCTTTTGCTGTACAGAAGCTCTTTAGTTTAATTAGATCCCATTTGTCAATTTCGGCTTTTGTTGCCATTGCTTTTGGTGTTTTAGACATGAAGTCCTTGCCCATGTCTATGTCCTGAATGGTGTTGCCTAGGTTTTCTTCTAGGGTTTTTATGGTTTTAGGTCTAACATGTAAGTCTTTAATCCATCTTGAATTAATTTTTGTCTAAGGTGTAAAGAAGGGATCCAGTTTCAGCTTTCTACATATGGCTAGCCAGTTTTCCCAGCACCATTTATTAAACAGGGATTCCTTTCCATTTCTTGTTTTTGAGAGGTTTGTCAAAGATCAGATGGCTGTAGATGTGTGGCATTATTTCTGAGGGCTCTGTTCTGTTCCACTGGTCTATATATCTGTTTTGGTACCAGTACCATGCTGTTTTGGTTACTGTAGCCTTGTAGTATAGTTTGAAGTCAGGCAGCATGATGCCTCCATCTTTGTTCTTTTGGCTTAGGATTGACTTGGCAATGAGGGCTCTTTTTTGGTTCCATATGAACTTTAAAGTAGTTTTTCTAATTCTGTGAAGAAAGTCATTGGTAGCTTGATGGGGATGGCATTGAATCTATAAACTACCTTGGGCAGTATGGCCATTTTCACGATATTGATTCTTCCTACCCATGAGCATGGAATGTTCTTCCATTTGTTTGTGTCCTTTTTTATTTCATTGAGGAGTGGTTTGTAGTTCTCCTTGAAGAGGTCCTTCACATCCCTTGTAAGTTGGATTCCTAGGTATTTTATTCTTTTTGAAGCAATTGTGAATAGGAGATCACTCATGATTTGGCTCTCTGTTTGTCTGTTATTGGTGTATAAAAATGCTTGTGGTTTTTGCACATTGATTTTGTATCCTGAGACTTTGCTGAAGTTGCTTATCAGCTTAAAGAGATTTTGGGCTGAAACAATGGGGTTTTCTAAATATACAATCATGTCATCTGCAAACAGGGACAATGTGACTTCTTCTTTTCCTAATTGAATACACTTTATTTCTTTCTCCTGCCTGATTGCCCTGGCCAGAACTTCCAACACTATGTTCAATAGGAGTGGTGAGACAGGGCATCCCTGTCTTGTGCCAGTTTTCAAAGGGAATGCTTCCGGTTTTTGCCCATTCAGTATGCTATTGGCTATGGGATTGTCATAAATAGCTCTTATTATTTTGAGATACATCCCATCAATACCTTATTTATTGAGAGTTTTTAGCATGTAAGGCTGTTGAATTTTGTTGAAGGCCTTTTCTGCATCTATTGAGATAATCATGTAGTGTTTGTCTTTGGTTATGTTTATATGCTGGGTTACGTTTATTGATTTGCGTATTTTGAACCAGCCTTGCATCCCAGGGATGAAGCCCACTTGATCATGATGGATAAGCTTTTTGATGTGCTGCTGGATTCGGTTTGCCGGTATTTTATTGAGGATTTTTGCATCGATGTTCATCAGGGATATTGGTCTAAAATTCTTTTTTTGTTGTTGTGTCTCTGCCAGGCTTTTGTATCAGGATAATGCTGGCCTTGTGAAATGAGTTACGGAGGATTCCCTCTTTTTCTATTGATTGGAATAGTTTCAGAAGGAATGGTACCAACTCCTCCTTGTACTTCTCGTAGAATTTGGCTATGAATCTGCCTGGCACTGGACTTTTTTTTGGTTGGTAGGCTATTAATTATTACCTCAATTTCAGAGCCTGTTATTGGTCTATTCAGAGATTCAACTTCTTCCTGGTTTAGTCTTGGGAGAGTGTATGTGTCGAGGAATTTATCCATTTCTTCTAGATTTTCTAGTTTATTTGCATAGAGGTGTTTATACTATTCTCTGATGGTAGTTTGTATTTGTATGGGATTGGTGGTGCTATCCCCTTTATCATTTTTTATTGCGTCTATTTGATTCTTCTCTCTTTTCTTATTAGTCTTGCTAGCAGTGTATCAATTTTGTTGATCTTTTCAAAAAACCAGCTCCTGGATTCATTGATTTTTGAAGGGTTTTTTGTGTCTCTATCTCCTTTAGTTCTACTCTGATCTTAGTTATTTCTTGCTTTCTGCTACCTTTTGAATGTGTTTGCTCTTGCTTCTCTAGTTCTTTTAATTGTGCTGTTATGGTGTCAATTTTAGATCTTTTCTGCTTTCTCTTGTGGGCATTTAGTGCTATAAATTTGCCTCTACACACTGCTTTAAATGTGTCCCAGAGATTCTGGTATGTTGTGACTTTGTTCTCATTGGTTTCAAAGAACATCTTTATTTCTGCCTTCATTTCTTTATGTACCCAGTAGTCATTCAGGAGCAGGTTGTTCAGTTTCCATGTAGTTGAGCGGTTTTGAGTGAGTTTCTTAATCCTGAGTTCTAGTTTGATTGCACTGTGGTCTGAGAGACAGTTGTTATAATTTCTTTTCTTTTACATTTGCTGAGGAGTGCTTTACTTCCAACTATGTGGTCAATTTTGGAATAAGTTCAATGTAGTGCTGAGAAGAATGTATATTCTGTTGATTTGGCGTAGAGTTCTGTAGATGTCTATTATGGCCACTTGGTGCAGAGCTGAGTTCAATTCCTGGGTATCCTTGTTAACTTTCTGTCTCGTTTATCTGTCTAATGTTGACAGTGGGGTGTTAAAGTCTCCCATTATTATTGTGTGGGAGTCTAAGTCTCTTTCTAGGTCTCTAAGGACTTTCTTTATGAATCTTTGTGCTCCTGTATTGGGTGCATATATATTTAGGATAGTTAGCTCTTCTTGTTGAATTGATCCTTTTACCATTATGTAATGGCCTTATTTTTCTCTTTTGTTCTTTGTTGGTTTAAACTGTGTTTTATTAGAGACTAGGATTGCAACCCCTGTCTTTTTCTGTTTTCCATTTGCTTGGTAGCTCTTCCTGCATCCCTTTATTTTGAGCCTATGTGTATCTCTGCAGGTGAGATGGGTCTCTTGAATACAGCACATTGATGGGTCTTGACTCTTTATCCAATTTGCTGTCTGTGTCTTTTAACTGGAGCATTTAGCCCATTTACATTTAAGGTTAATATTGTTATGTGTGAATGTGATCCTCTCATTATGATATTAGCTGGTTATTTTGCTCATTAGTTGATGCAGTTTCTTCCTAGCATCAATGGTCTTTACAATTTGGCATGTTTTTGCAGTGGCTGGTACCGATTGTTCCTTTCCATGTTTAGTGCTTCCTTCAGGAGCTCTTTTAGGGCAGGCCTGGTGGTGACAAAATCTGTCAGCATTTGCTTGTCTGTAATGGATTTTATTTCTCCTTCACTTGTGAAGCTTAGTTTGTCTGGATATGAAATTCTGGGTTGAAAATTCTTTTCTTTAAGAATATTGAATATTGGCCCCCACTCTCTTCTGGCTTGTAGAGTTTCTGCCAAGAGATCTGCTGTTAGTCTGATGGTCTTCCCTTTGTGAGTAACCCGACCTTTCTCTCTGGCTGCCCTTAACATTTTTTCCTTCATATCAACTTTGGTGAATCTGACAATTATGTGTCTTAGAGTTTCTCTTCTAGAGGAGTATCTTTGTGGCGTTCTCTGTATTTCCTGAATTTGAATGTTGGCCTGCCTTGCTAGGTTGGGGAAGTTCTCCTGGATAATATCCTGCAGAGTGTTTTCCAACTTGGTTCCAATCGCCCTGTCACTTTCAGGTACACCAATCAGACATAGATTTGGTCTTTTCACATACTCCCATATTTCTTGGAGATTTTGTTCATTTCTTTTTACTCTTTTTTCTCTAAACTTCTCTTCTCACTTCATTTCATTCATTTGATCTTCAATCACTGATACCCTTTCTTCCAGTTGACTGAATCAGCTACTGAAGCTTGTGCATTCGTCATGTAGTTCTCGTGCCATGGCTTTCAGCTCCGTCAGGTCATTTAAGGACTTCTCTACACTGTTTATTCTAGTTAGCCATTTGTCTAATCTTTTTCCAAGGTTTTTAGCTTCTTTGCAATGGTTTCGAACTTCTTCCTTTAGCTAGAAGTTTGATCGTCTGAAGCCTTCTTCTCTCAATTCGTCAAAGTCATTCTCTGTCCAGCTTTGTTTCGCTGCTGGTGAGGAGCTGCGTTCCTTTGGAGGGAGAGAGGTGCTCTGATTTTTAGAATTTTCAACTTTTTTGCTCTGTTTTTTCCCCATATTTGTGGTTTTATCTACCTTCGGTCTTTGATGATGGTGACATACAGATGGGGTTCTGGTGTGGATGTCCTTTCTGTTTGTTAGTTTTCCTTCTAACAGTCAGGACCCTCAGCTGCAGGTCTGTTGGAGTTTGCTGGAGGTCCATTCCAGACCCTGTTTGTATCAGCAGCGGAGGCTGCAGAACAGTGAATATTGCTGAACAGCAAATGTTGCTGCCTGATCATTCCTCTGGAAGCTTCATGTCAGAGGGGTACCCAGCCATGTGAGGTGTCAGTCTGCCCCTACTGGGAGATGCCTCCCAGTTATGCTACTCGGGGGTCAGGGACCCACTTGAGGAGGCAGTCTGTCCATTCTCAGATCTCAAACTCCATGCTGGGAGAACCACTACTCTCTTCAAAGCTGTCAGACAGTGACATTTAAGTCTGCAGAGGTTTCTGCTGCCTTTTGTTCAGCTATGCCCTGCCCCAAGAGGTGGAGTCTACAGAGGCAGGCAGGCCCCCTTGAGCCGCAGTGGGCTCCACCCAGTTCGAGCTTCTTGGCCGCTTTGTTTACCTACTCAAGCCTCAGCAAAGGCAGGCACCCCACCCCTAGCCTCACTGCTGCCTTGCAGTTCGATCTCACACTGCCGTGCTAGCAATGAGCAGGGCCCCATGGGCGTGGGACCCTCCAAGCCAGGTGTGGGATATTATCTCCTGGTGTGCCATTTGCTAAGACTGTATTAGTGTAGGAGTGACCCGATTTTCCAGGTGCCATCCATTACCTCTTCCCTTGGCTAGGAAAGGGAATTCCCTGACCCCTTGCACTTTCAGGGTGAGGCGGTGCCTCACCCTGCTTCGGCTCATGCTCAGTGAGATGCACCCACTGTCCTGCCCCCACTGTCTGACAAGCCCCAGTGAGATGAACCCAGTACCTCAGTTGGAAATGCAGAAATCACCCATCTTCTGCGTCGCTCACACTGGGAGCTGTAGACTGGAGCTGTTCCTATTCGGCCATCTTGGAACTCCCAATATTCTTGATTATTACCCTAGTCCTCCTTCCTCATCCATTCATCCATCAATTTATTCTTTCATGTGCTTATTCATTAGTTCATTCATTTGTTCATTTACTCAAAATAGTTATGAAGTACTTATTTTGTGCCAGGCCATGTGCTGGGTGCTGAGGAAGTAACACTGAGCAAAATAGACATGATTCCTGCCATCATGGAGCTTACATTAATCAAAGAATCACCTAAACATGCAATCACAAATATGATGGGTACATTGAAGAAAAAGTACATGGTGTATCTTAGTGTGTATTGTGCTACTATAACAAAATACCACAGACTGAGTAATTTATAAGGAACTGAAATTTGTTTCTCATAGTTCCGGAGGCTGGAAAGTCAAAGTTTGAAGGACCTGAATTGGGTGCGAGCTTTCTGGTTGTGTTGTCCCACGGCAGAAGCCTGAGCAAGGAAGAGTGACAAAAGGGGGCAGAACTTATCCTTTTGTGATAAACCCACTCCTGGAGTAAGGGGTACTGCCAACCTATCAAAGATGAAAATCAGAAAGCTTTTTTGGCATCAACGTCTAGAAATATGATTGATGTAACATACACTGTGTAATGTTTTCCCCATACTTTCTGGGTATATTTTGTTTGTTTGGACAAATTACCTTCCTCTGGAAGCTAACATAAAAAACTACAGGGATGAGTTTCTGTAGAAAGAATGAAACAGACCCACTGAAAGAGGGACAAATGGAAGATGGGGGGGGTCCCCTACAATATTTGAGGCTTTGGATGTTATCAGTCTTGAAACTGCTTCCACTCCTCCCTTTTCCATGGTTTGGGCTTCCTGGGCTAAGTTGCTGTTTGTGCTTAAGCCAATTTGCAGCTGGAAGAGTCTTGTCTCGTATGTTCTTTTGGGAAGTGCTCAGTGACCAAGTTTTGCTTTGTGTGCTAATTAATTTAACCCAAGGATAAGCTGAGGTCACTCTGCCCATTGGATGTATATAAAATTTGGCATGAATTCCCACCCCACCTGCAGAGGGAAAGGGCAGTGTTTCTTCCTTGGGGATTCATGTTTGTGTTGTGGGGGAAAAGGAGCTAGAGGTGGAGGAGGGAGGGAGTGTGTGAAAATTCTCTATCAAATTAGTGGAATTAGTGGACTCTAAAACATATTCAGTTCTCACATCTGGCTCCTGTTCTCTTTCTCTGCCTCCCAGATTAGGAATATAGCCCTCTTACCTTGCTTACCCCAAGCTTTTCCCGCCAGGCTTTGGTGGGTTGAGCAGATTTTGCTCTAAGCCTGAGTGGCAAAGATGCTGACGTTTTGAAACTGCAAACAACTTAAAAGTACATATTCGACATCAAATCTTTTAAAAACATGCCACACTTTCTCAATCATTACTCTTTGCTGTACGCTCTGCCTTCCACCATGGTGTTCTCACCTTATCCCTTGCTGCTCTGTCCAGTTCTAAATTCCCATTAACTTTTTGTGCAAAAAAGTTTGGCTGTCTTCTTATTTCATTGTTGCCGTATAGAACCTTCCACCCAAAGCAGCCCAGAGACATGAACCACTTACATATACAGTGCACCCCATGAGCAAAGCTCTCTACCAGCTATTAAATGACTGGGTTTCTTTTTTTCACTCTACTATACTATTTGTTTTTACCTCTTTAACATCTTTACTTTTTATCATGAATTTTTACCCCTCTTCCAAATGCAGCAAAACCCCCACCAAACCTTGGCATTGATTCCTAATGGTATCCTTTGCTTTCGTTGAGTAAATGGCTTTGAAAGAAGCATTTTCACTCATCTACTGAGATCTGGGGAGAGGCCCCAATACCCCCGCCTCAACTCGGTAATTCTAAGGTACCAAGTTGGCATCAGCTCTGAGCGGTCTCTTTTGTGTCATGCAACTCTTCTCTTTTCCTCCCTTCCCCCATAGCCAATAAGAGCTTTGGCAAAAGAAAGAAAGGGGAAAAAAACCCTGACTGGATTCCAGCTCTTCTCTTGCCTTTTTCTCCCAGGTCTCATGTTACTTGAATGAGGGGCTCTCTGCTGATTAAACCTTCTGTGTTCAGCTATTTAAACTGACAGCTTCTCTTTTTTCTCCCGCCGTGAGCAAGCTTTTGGGGGCTTAGACAGGCTACTTCTCCCCTGGCATGGAGGTGGGACAATGCTCCCAATCAGGTGGGCTCAGAGGTATAGGATGACTCTGCCCCTAGCCCTACGGTGTCTGGTCTGGGCACTGCTGTCCCTCTGCAATCTACTCAGACAACTTCTCCGAGGAAACACCAATATGGGTGGGTGAACTTTTCTCCTTGACACAGATTTATTTCCCCTTAAACACAGGTGAAGGAAATGCGGAAAGGGCAGAACAGTGAGATATGCCTTTTACAACACAAATCCATGGCTTCATAAATATTAATAGTAGAGGGGATTTTCCTAACAGCTATAGCCCCAAGAAGAATGCTTGTAGAAGACAGAATAAGACTACAAATGCCCCCTTCACCTTCCCTTCTTCCCTTTAAATTGAAAACTTAAATATAAGCATTATGCATTATTTTTACATTTCCTGGCTCATACATTTCACATGCCAGACCATAAAAAACATTGAATTCGATATAAAAGGTGACAAAATGTCAGGTGTCACTAAAAATGTTAATCATAATAATTGTCATCATTAATAAATGTAATAATTATAAACATTATTACTATTTAATGAACACTTAATTATGCTCCAGGTACTGTGTTAAGTGCTTCATGTTGAAAGTCTCATTGAATCCTCCCAATAATTCTGTGATTTAGATTTGTGCATTATCTCCAGTTTGTGGAGACAGAGAAGTTAAGCCATTTAAATCCAGAAAATTTGCGGTGGAGCTAGAATTTGAATGCAGACCACCTCTGGACTCTGTTCTGAGTCACATAATGTATTCATGCATGTTGTGAATGTATTAGGAAAGTAGTATTGACTCTTTGGTACATATTTTGCAGTTGTTAAGGAGAAGTTCATATTTACACAAGAAAAGGGAAAGATAACTTTTCTTCTTTGTATGTTCTTTGTTTTGTGTTTTCCTGCAATCACATCAGGCTTCTTCTTATGGTATTAGCTCATGCCATGCTGATGCCAGGTAGATTTATGGAGTTCAGATGCCCTGAGAGGTATCTTTGAAGCAAAACTGGAATCTTAGTGGCTTCTTGTCTCATCTTTAATAGTGTATAAGTGTTTTAAGGAACAGAAAAGCCAGAGCTTTGTTATATAATGCAGAAACGTGAAGCAGAGGGCTATAGAAAGATCCAGAAGTTGGATTTTTGAAGGAAACCGAAGGCTTGGTGATTCTTCACTGTAGAGGGAAAATGTGTAACTCTCTCATCTGGCCAACATCAACTAATTCAATTTAGGGAGATTTACACCTTAACATACAAATCTTTCAATTCGTGAACATAGAACATATTTCTCCATTTATTTAGGTCATCTTTAAAATCTCTAAACAATGTTTTGTAGTTTTTAATACATAAGTCTTGCACATCTTTTGCCAGATTTATCTACAAATATTTAATCTTTTCATTGCAGTCATAAATGATATTGCTTTTAAATTTTAATTTCTGACTGTTGTTAGTAAAGAGGAATAAAAATGATTTTTTACATATAGTCTTACATCCTGCAAACTTGCTGAATTCATTTATTTGTTCTTTTAGCTTTTTGATGGATTTTATTATATTTTCTCTATGGACTCTCATATCGTCTGTGGATAAAGACAGTTTTACTCCTCCCTTTCCAATCTGGATGCCTTTTATTTCTTTTTCTTGCCCTATTGACAGCTTGACTATGCAGTACAATGTAGAAGTGGTAAGAGTAGACATTTTGTCTTATACCTAGTATTAGAAGGAAAGCAGTCAGTCTTTCACTCTTAAGTATGAGGTTTGCTATAGGTTTTCCATGGAACCTCTTTATTAGGTTGAGGAAGTTCCTGTATATTTCTAGTTTGCTGAGCGTTTTATCGGGAATGGATATGGATGTGTGATTTTGTCAATGTTTTTTGCATGTTTAAGATGATTATATATTTTTATTATTAATATAATGAATTATATTGACTGATTTTTAAGTGGTAAACCAATCTTGCATTCCTGGAATAAATCTCACATAGTCATGAGGTATTATCATTTTTATATGTTATTTGAGTCAATGTGCTAAAATTTAGAGAATTTTTACATCTACATTCATGAGAAATTTTTCTCTGTAGTTCTCTCATCTCATGATATCTTCGTCTGGATTTAGTATCAGGGCAATTTTAGCCTCATAAAAGAAGTTGGGAAGAATTCTGTCTTCTTACAATTTCTCAAAGAATTTGTGTAGAATTGATGTTATTTTTTCATTATAGACTTTGGTAAAATTTTCCAGTAAAGTCATCTGGGCCTGGAGTGTTTTTTGTTTGAAGGTTTTTAGCTATAAACTTAATTTCATTTATAAATATAGGCCTATTCAGGAAATCTATTTCTTCTTTGTGAGCTTTGTTCGTTTAGGTCTTTCAAGGAATTTGTCTATTTCATGTAAGTTGTTAAAAGAATCGGCATACAATTATTTATAATATCATTATAGTATCCCCTTATAGTTCTCTTAATGTCTGCAGACTAAATAGTGATACGATATGTAGACTCTTTTATACCTGCTACTAGTAATTTGTGTGTTCTTTTTTTCCTGATTAATTGGGCTAGAGATTTATCAATTTTATTGATCTTCCCAAAGAACTAGCTTTTGGTTTCATTAATTTTTCTCTTTTTAAAAATTAAATTGATTTCCACTCTAATCTTTATTATTTTCTTTTTTTTTCCTTTACTTTGGGTTTCATTTGTAATTCTCTTTCTGGTTTCATAGAGTGAAAGGTAAGGACATTGATTTGAGACCTTTTTTCTTCTCTAATATAGCCATTTGGGGCTATAAATTTCTTTCTAAGTAATGCTTTAGTAGTATCCCATGAAAATGATAATATGCATGCTTTTATTTTCATTAGTTTCAAAATACTTTGTAATACACCTTTCAATTTTTTTTAATCCATGAATTTTTAAATAATGAATTTGTTTCCAAATGTTTGGGGGTTTTCTACATATCGTTGTGTTATTAATGTTTTATTTCACTGTATCAGAGTCTGGGAACATATTTTGTATGACTTAAATCCTTTAAAATTTATTTATTTGTTTTATGGCTCACAATATGATCTGTCTTGGTAAATGTTCTGTGTGAAGTTGAAAAGAATGTGTGTATTCTTAAAAATCAGCCATTATTTCTTCAAATTTATTTTCTCTCTCTGTAATCCTTTACGCACTCCAATCACACATACATTACACTGCTTGAAGTTGTCCCACAGCTCACTGATGCTCTGTTCATCTTTCTCTTATTCCCTGTTTCTTTCTCTTTTCCATTTTGGGTAGTTTCTGTTTTTATGTCTTTAAATTTACTAATCTTTTCTTTTGCAATGTCTAATCTTATTCAGTGTATTTTTCCTCTTATACATTGTAGTTTTTATTTCTCTAAATTCAATATGGATGCTTTTTTATCTCCTCCATGTTTCTACTTAGCATGTATAATCTTTCCTCTAGTTCTTGTTTCATATCTAGAATACAATTATAATAATTTTAATGTACCTTTCCGTTAGGGTCAATTCTGTGTTGGCTTCAATGGACTGATTTTTCTCCTTCTTATGGAATCTATTTTCCAATTTATTTGCAAGCCTGGTAAGTTTTGATTGGATGCCAGGTATTTGCCAGGTACTATGCTGAATACTCCAGGGGAATTCTCTGCAGATGTACTGAATCTCTCTCTATGTGACTCTTTCCTCTCTGGTGCTCTGCCCTATGAACTCTAGCTGTCTTGCTCTTTTTGGACTCTCGTGTCTTTATCCTCAATCAGTGACTCTACCCAGCTCTACCTGGGCTTCCCTTCCTGTGCTCTGGGCTGGAAACTCTCTCAATGGAGTAAGCTTGGATAACTTTGGCGCTCCCCTCATTTATTTCTTCCTCCCAGGAACAACTGTCCTTTGTTGACCAATGGCCAATGTCTTGAAAACCATTGTTTTACATATTTGGTGTGAATTTTCTCTGTTTAAGAAGCAAAGGTCTCTGTTACTGCATCTTGGCTGGAAATAAAACCTTCAAAGTTATTTTTAAATGATAACTATAATAACAGGAAGGGTTACTAATTTGTGTGATCCCTTTGGGGTTCAGATATTTCTTGGGATGACTTAGCAGAGTAGGGGAGGGCATATTCATTACATATTTATTACAAAAGATAGAGAGCATTTCACGGTGAGAATGTTCTAACTTCAAAGTGCAAGGTATGTGAGTACAGCAGTAAAGTGTTTGAACACTGATCAAGGAATCTTTCAGAAATCTGAGTTAGACTTGACACAATGTCAGTGAATGTATTCACAGTACACTGGGCAATTACTGATGACAGCCCATTTGTTGGGCTAATGGAACAAATAATGATTCTGTAAAGTTTCAGAACAGATGGACAGTTATTTCTGTTTCTACAAAGTCAATGCACAAGATAAGAGTAAACTCATTTTCTCCTAACCAGGGGATTTTGTTAATGATATGGGAAAACTCACTCTTTATAAAGAACAGGAATTTGCCTGTTATTAACTTTGAGGGCCTAGAAAATTCCCAGGCAAACAGTAGTCATTTTAATATATATTTGTCAAATAAATGAGTATTTTCTATCAATTACAGAAATAGCAGACTGGTAGCTTGTGATTCGTAGTCTTTCCTATCCACAAAGCATTTTAGAAAACCAGGTGAGTTCACATAAAACCCAGATTTCCCATTTCTCTTTGATGAGGAAAGCTCCTTGCTAACATACTTGGCCCCTCTCATTCATTTACATTAGCTGCATGGCCTGTGTATGACTGAGTTTGCAAGCCCCTCCTCAATACTTCATTCTTCCTATTTTTTTACATTGAAATTTCCTCCTTCATAAAGATAATACTTAGAATATTTTGAGTAACAATACATCATTAAAGCAGAATTGCTCTAAGAGGCACTTTAGTTTTTATTTATTTGTATCTTGTGGTGGTTTGAAATAATGGCCACCGAATCTTTGACACTCCTTCCAGTGAAAGAGAGTATCTATGTCCCTTCCAGTTCTTCCTCCCTCCCTTTGAAT
This sequence comes from Hylobates moloch, assembly GCF_009828535.3. NCBI lineage: Eukaryota > Metazoa > Chordata > Mammalia > Primates > Hylobatidae > Hylobates > Hylobates moloch. The sequence continues at coordinate 193,343 of NW_026652337.1, forward strand.
CTGGGAAGGTTTGTGAGTCAATTAGATTAAATAGAATGTGGCAGAAGTAACATTGTGTGACTTTGTAGTCTAGGTAACAAAAGGTAATGGAGCTTCCATCTTGTTTGCTGAGATGCCCACTTTTGGAATCTAGAGCTATTATTTATTTATTTATTTGAGACAGACTCTATCTCTGTTGCCCAGGCTGGAGTGCAGTGATGCGATCTTGGCTCACTGTAACCTCTACCTCCCCAGTTCAAGCGATTCTCCTGCCTCAGCCTCTTGAGAAGCTGGGACTACAGGCATGTGCCACCATGTCTGGCTAATTTTCGTATTTTTAGTAGAGATAGGGTTTCTGCTTGTTGGCCAGGTTGGTCTCGAACTCCTGACCTCAGGTGATCCTCCTGTCTCAGCCTCCCAAAGTGCTGGGATTGCAGGCGTGAGCCACTGTGCCCAGCCTAGAGCTACCATTTAACCTGAGGCTGCCAAATATATGTAGGGGAAGCCCAAGCCACATGGAGTGGAGACCATGGTCAACAGCACCACCTGAGGATCCAGCCAGCAGCCATTATGAATTTCCAGAAAGGAGTAAAGATGCCCTGAGATTATTTCAGTCTGCAGCCATCACGTCATCCTCAGACATCAAGAACTCCAAGCAGAGGCCCCAGACATTTTGGAACAGAAACAAACCATTCCCTCTGTGCTCTGTCTGGATATCAACCTGCAGAATATGTAAATATGTTTTAAAAATTGCTTTAGGCCGATAAGTTTTAGGGTAGCTCTTCAGATAGTGATAGTAACTTGAACATAACTGTATTAGTCAGGGTTCTCTAGAGGGACAGACCCAGTAGGATAGATTTGTATATATTAAGCAGAATTGACTCAAATGATCACAAGGTGAAGTCCCACAATAGGCCGCCTGCAAGCTGAGGAGCAAGGAAGCCAGTGTGAGTCCCAAAACCTCAAAAGAGGGAAGCCAACAGTGTAGCCTTCAGTCTATGGTGGAAGGTTCAAGAGTCCAAAAGCTGAAGAACTTGGAATTTGATGTTCCAGGGCAGGAAGCATTCAGGAAGGGAGAAAGATGAAGGCTGGAAGACTCACCCAGTCTAGTCCTTCCACATTCCTCTGCCTGCTTTTATCCTAGTCACACTGGCAGCTCATTAGATGGTGCCCACTCAGATTGAGGGGGGGTCTGCCTCTTCCAGTCCACTGACTCAAATGTTAATCTCCTTTGTCACTCACAGACCCTCCCAGGGACAACACTTTGCATCCTTCAATCCAATCAAGTTGACACTCAGTTTTAGCCATCACAATAACTATTTATTTCAATTATTATTTGAAGTAGCCCTGTACTAAAGAACACATAAACTGCTTGAACCTGAGTATCTATCTGTAAAATGGGAATGATAGTTTCTCTGAGATTAAAGGAACAAAAGTATGTAATATGCCAATCCCACAGGTAGGTTCTTGCTTTTAAAGACACATAGTTAGTTAGGCTAGGCATGGTGGCTCACACCTATAATCCCAATACTTTGGGAGGCTGAGGCGGGTGGATGATCTGAGGTCAGGAGTTCAAGACCAGCTTGGCCAATGTGGCGAAACTCCATCTCTACTGAAAATACAAAACTTAGCTGGGCGTGGTGGCATGCGCATGTAGTCCCAGCTACTCGGGAGGCAGAGATAGGAGAATCACTTGAACCCAGGAGGCAGAGGCTGCAGTGAGCCAAGATTGCACCACTGCACTGCAGCCTGGGCGACAGAGCAACAGAGCAAGACTCTGTCTTAAAAAAAAAAAAAAAAAAAAGACCAAAGAATGAAACAAACAAAAAAAATTGTTAAAACAAGAATAATTTATCTCTGTGTAAGGCTGCTACTACAACACAAATTTAGAAGGATTGCTAGTACTAAAATGATTTTATTTTGTCCTGTTTATCTTCCTCCACCCCCAAATTCTAACCATTTGTTGCCAGATGGAACTGATGTTGGAGAAATTATTTGGATTCTGGATGAAGAACCTGATTACATGGAAGGTTCACTAAATAAAGGCAACTTTCTTGAAAATGACGGAAAAAAACATGATTTTTTTTTTTTTTGATCCTTTCATCAGCTGCAACAGGGACTTCTAGGTTTTTCAGATACTTGAAAAAGTCAGTTAATTCTGGAATCACAAATCTTTTGATACCTTAGATGCCTTAACGTCTTTATTTTACCTAAATCCACCCACAACACACATGCATATGTAAATTACATTTATCTTTCTTCCTCTCTAGGGCCAAGTCCTTTCCTTTAGGTATGAGTTCCCTAATTGGGGTTTTGTATTACCTTTCTTGCATTAAACCATACTTACAGTATATTGGCTGTGATTTTTATTTCAGCTTCTTTAAGACGAGTGAGAACTAAACGGAACTCAAGCAATTGAGTGCAGACCCCTTTTATATTTCTGCAGCCTTTTACAGTCCTCTTACTGATTCCTAATCAGATGGCCACTTTTAAAGTTACTCACCATGTATTGATTCTTTCTGAAGTATCTGCCTTAGTTTTGAACATCTATTCTCTTTTTACGCATATTGTCTATACCTATGAATTGGTCATGGTACCTCCCTCAAGGCCCTTACATTACAGTATATATATTATAGTTAAATGCCATAAAAGGGTTATAGATAGTGTTCAGTGGGAAGAAGGGAGGAGTTAGAACTTTCCACTCTAGAGCTGAAAAGTTGTCAACAAACACATCTTGAGACAAAAGTCCTTAGCACGACCTGGAAGGGTTGCAGAATGGGAAAAGGGCTAGATACAGAGGTGGATACTCTTTGCAGATGGGAAATACTGTGTAAAGATGGAGGCAGCCAAGTTCAGGGCATGTTTAGCAAATGAGTATTCAAGTTTCCTGGGGATAAGATGTATCTATAGAGACGGTGATTCCTACATCCCAGTTTTCCTAAGACATTCTGACTTTTGCCTGATGTTTAAGAATCCCACTTGGCTTGCATTTGTCGCAGATCAAAGTGTCCTGATCTGAGCAATAAACTATATAGACCCCCTACCTACAAGGAATAGAAAGTAAGGATAAAATGCCAGGTAAGGATTTTCAATGTTAGGAGGCAACTGAGAGTCATGGAAGATTTGGGTAGTTGAGAGAGTCAGGACTTAGTTTTAAGAGGATTACTTTGATGACACTGCAGATTATACAATGCAGGGAAGGAAAAAGGGGTAGAAGAGAAGAAATTGAAGTTTCTGGTAATAAACAGTTCCGTAAAGCAGTCAGGAGAAAGGCAGGGATTGGGAAAATTCAAGTGAAGGCATGGAAAGGAGCAACAACAATTAGATTCTAATGTTGAAGCATCCACTCCATTCACAGGTGAGGTGGGCAAAAAATGGGCAGGAGACAGGATTTCCTGTTCTTTTCCTTAGGTCTCTTAGTGGCATGGTTTAATGGTAATTCAGATCACTCTTGGATAAAGGAAATAAGAAATCACTTTGGGTCTTATCACTCTTCTTACTTGGAGATGGACCTTGTAGGTATGCACCACTTTGCTGTTAAGAATTAATTTCCTGGCCGGGTGCAGTGGCTCATGCCTGTAATCCCAGCACTTTGGGAGGCTGAGGCGGGCAGATCATGAGGTCAGGAGTTTGAGACCAGCCTGGACAAAACGGTGAAACCCCGTCTCTACTAAAAATACAAAAATTAGCCAGGCGTGGTGGCGCGCACCTGTAGTTCCAGCTATTCGAGAGGTTGAGGCAGAAGAATCGCTTGAACTCGGGAGACGGAGGTTGTAGTGAGCAGAGGTTGCACCACTGTACTCCAGTGGGGGCAACAGAGTGAGATTCCATATCAAAAAAAAAAAAAAGAAAGAAAGAAAAAGAAAAAAAGAATAAATTTCCTTCAAGACTCTTTACCCCACTGGCATTGTGGAAGATGAAAACATGTGAAGTAGTCTTGAGGCCTCACTTATATTCTGGATTTACTTCCTGTCTTTAGTTCCTCAGTGGAAACTCAAGAAAAGGTGGGATATTCCTGTGTGTGTTGGGGAAGGGAAGAGGAGGAGACCAGAAAAAAAATTGATTTAGCAATAAATGAATGGAGAAAGAAAATGTGGTGTATACCCACAATGGAATAGTATTCAGCCTTTAAAAAGAAGGAAATCTTGTCATTTGTGATAACATGGATGAACCTGGAGGACATTATGCTAAGTGAAATAAGTTAGTCATAGAAAGACAAATGCTATACTGCACAATCCCACCTATTTGTGGAATCTAAAAAAGAATCAAGCTCAGAAGTAGAGAATAAAAGGTGTTTCCCAGATAGTTGTACAGCAATTCTAGATCCAATGCATCATACTCTCTACATTTATCCTGATTAGGGCATCTATGGATTCCCCTCTTCAGGGCAATGAAACACTGTTACCAACATGGTTAGTATTGGATTCAGTTATTTTATCATTAGGCATGGTGGACCGGCTGGAGTGAGGAAAAATTCAGGGGCTGTTTGTCAATGGGTACGAAATTTCAGTTAGATAAGAAGAATCAATTCAGGGGATCTATTGTACAACATGATGACTAGAGTTAACAGCTACCTATTGTATACTTAAAAATTCCTAGGAGAGTAAATCTTAAATGTTCTCACCAAAAAATACATAAGTATGTGAGGTAATACGTATGTTAATTAATTTGATTCAGTCACTCCACAATGTATCCAAATATCATGTTGTATACCATAAATATATATAGTTTTTGTTTGTACATTAAAAATTATTAGAAAAATTGGGAGCGGAGAGCACTGAGCACTTGCAGAGATAATTGCTTTTTATCTTTTTCCAAGGCAGAAACATCACCTTTACTCCCAGTCCTCTCTTGCAAAAGCCTTTGAGGTTGTGTTTTCATCTTGGTATCTGGAAAACATTTGGATAATACTAAGTTTGCTATACAGATGTGGGGCACTTTGTGTAAAAGACACCTATGCAACCTCTCCCCTCCCTTAAGCCCTGCTTCTGCACCTTCAGCACACATTTTCGTTGGTGCTTTTCAACCTGTTAGAGAGACTCTGAAATGAAACAGAAACTTGTTGGTGAGTTGACAGGAAGCTCTTTCCCTTTTTCTCTCTAAGAAGCAGACTTTACAGAGGCTTTGCGTTCATGTGGGTCTGGTTCCGGAGCCGGAGCTCGCTGACACAGGTGTGCACTTTCTCTTCATCTTCCTGCCAGATCACAACCAGCTGGCCTCAGGCTCTGCTTTAGCCAGCATCCTTCCCTTCTCACCCTGAGCAACATTTTTCAGGTGGTCTTCAAGCAGGTAGAAATCTGTTTGGATGCAAGAAAGAATGTGCTGGGGTACACATGTAAAAGCATGTGCTGGGGTACCATGTTGGAAACCTGGTTCCCAACTGTAAAGATCAAAATGACTCTTAGTATCCACCTATGAGAACAGGATCATTAACTACTGTGAAACATAGCCAAGAAGGCGCTCATTGTCCCAACAAATATTTGACCACCTCATCTGTGTCAAGGACTATTTCAGATCCTGGAGATATTGCTGCCTCATGGAGCTAACATTCTAATGGAGGGGGGAGAGAGAGAGAGAGAGAGAGAGAGAGAGAGAGAATACACAATATAGTAAATACAAAATATAACATATTCAAGGGTGACAAGTGCTAATGAGGAAAAAAGAAGTAAGGGGGAGTAGGAGGAAATGATGGGAGTGAGGGAGTTTAAAATCTTAAATAGGGAAGCCAGGGACCAAGCCATGTCTTGTGGAAGGATGTCCCAGTCAAAGGACACAGCAAGTGCAAAGGCTCTGAGATAATATGTTCAAGGAACAGCCAATGGACCAGTGGACTGGAATTGACTGTTCATCCATAGTTGCTGCTTTCCACATTTTCTCTACGTAGTGGAGCATAGTGGAGTGCCCAAGGCCTGAACTAACACGGTACATAATAGTGGTGCCATATACTTGCTGTATTATCGCTAATCCTAGGGAGCATTTGAATAATATGAGTGCCTGAATTCTTCCCCAAGGTATTCCAGTTAAGTGGACCCGGGGCAAATGGTGGCCAGGCATCTGTCTTTGTAGACAGCTCCCAGGTTGTTTAGATAATCTGTAGGTCAGAAGATGATCTGTAGGGGATCCGCTATCTACATCCAATCCACCATAATCTCCACATTTACCCTTGTTAGAGCATCTGTGGATCCCCTCTTCAGGGCAATAAAACATTGAGACCAATATGGTTAGTGTTGGATTCAGTTATTTTATCAGCAGGGCAAAGGTGTGATGATGATAGGCTAATGTTTTTGTGTCTTATGGCTTGGAATTGCAACACCATGTGGGCTTACAATAATTTCCAATAGTCGTATAGATTTGTCCTTTGCACTCCTCCCATGAGGCCTAGCCTTTGTATTCAGCAGGTTCTAGCTACTCGATTCCATGTCTTTCTATATCCAAGGAAGGATTAAATAAGCTAACTGTTGGAATGGGTCGGGGGGATTCACCAGGAAGTTGAAATATTCTGCTCTTGTTTTGCTGCTGTTTGTTAACCTTGCCCTCCATTATTTCCACAAAGTAAAAAACATGACCACCCATGACTCTTGAGTTTTGCTCCTGAGAGCTTGTGTCATGAGAGAGTCTGACATATTCTCTGACTCTCAAGTCTACAAAGTTCTCAGGGAGGAGACTCAGCCACTTGTTCTTAGTGAGGTGCCTGCTATTGAGTGGATCAAACATAGCCAGTGTCATGTAAGAACATGGTAGCTTCTTTGGGAGCCATCGATGGGGACCGATGACAGTTCCCAAAAGAAGGAAGGGATGGGGTGTGGATGAATATTTTCTTAGATGTTCAGTCCAGAGCTGAAACTTGCCTTGGAACTCTTCTTTTGAAATTGATTTAATTCGAGACCAAAGTCCTTAAAATTGAATAAATGGCTCTACCAGATCTAGTGAGTCGTTCCCTGTCTACCTTACTTAAAATTGTACTTCTTCCACCCCAGAGCTCCCCATGCCCCCTAGTAATTTTACCCACAGCACTCACTATCATATGACACACTATGCCTTACATATTTGTTGTCTTTTTTTATTCACTATGGCATCAGCTCCATCAAACCATGGATTTTTGTCTGCTTTGTTCAGTGCTGTATTCCTAGTACCTGGAACAGTGCCCAACACATAGTAGGCACTCAGTAGTGACTGATGAGTAGTTTATGCATCTTTTTAGACACTAGTAGTTATTCCACAGCCATACTTTTCTACGACTCTCCCTGATTAGCCCACCTGAGCCTCCTTTGGAATGAATCCAATGATGATTCCAGAAAACAAACAGAAGGGCAGAGAGGCTGGTGTTGTCATAGCAGCTGCTGAGTTGGGAAGGGGGCAGCATCTGTATTACTCAAACACAGCAGCATCCCTGGGGAGAGGGTAACCCTGAGGCTTTGCAGGTCTTTTCAATATCTTGGATTAAATGAACTGTGAAATATTTGTTTTATTAGAATAGCTTGGGTTTGTTTCTGAGGCCTTAAATTGTGTCTGTTCTGGGCAGCTGATACATAGCAGAGTGGAGTATGCATGGTATTTAGAGAACTCATGGGAGCCTCCCCTATCATTTGGGGCCTGTCTTCAGGGGGCCCCTCTTATTTCCCCTCCAAGACTAGCAATCCCTTTGTTGGCACAAGGCGTGGGGGAAAGACGAGCTTACAGTCGGTAAAGGAATGTGGAGAGGAGCAGCCTCATGTAGCACTGAGTGCAGAGGAACTCAGGAAATTCTTTTTGACAGAATGGCTGCAGGCTATAGAATTTCAGACTGGGGCCAGTGCACTAAATGACGATTGGACTGGGGGTTCAGGAAGAGTCAGTTCTTAAAGTTAATAAAAATTAGAGAGCTTTTAGGAGACACGGAATAAAAGCCCCTCATGTGTACAGATATGCCAAATACAGTTCCAGAGCATCTCCTGTCAAATCTGTTCTTAAATCACATTTTCCACCTATGTCTGGGAAAGCTGAGGGCCAAGACACTACTTTTAGAGTCAAGAATGATAAAGCTCAAATTCCATGGTGTGCTTCCGTGGTGAATGCAGAGGGAACTTCTACATTCTTAGCTATGGACATTGAGCTCCTTTCTGCCTACTAGAGATTTATAATTATGTATGTATGTATGTGTGTGAATGTATGTGATTATATGCATGGATGTATGCATACGGAGGTGTGTGTGAATGCATGTGTGTACATATGTGTATAAATGCATGGGAGAAGTTTGGAAATACTGCGTATACTTTCCCAATGGTTAAGTATTTAACTCTGAAGAGAAAAGAAAGAATGGGGTAGGCTGAAATAAAGAAAGAGAGGAGAGTAGGTTTTATATTTTGCCTTGTACAATACTAAAATGTTTGCATCATTTTACTGTCAAAATGTATTCATGTGTTGTGAGTTTTAAAACATTTCAGAAAATTGTAATTGACAAATGAACTCACGAACTGATGACAAATTGAATGTTTCGTTTTCTACTCTACTCTATTTTCTGTCCATCCTGAATGACTACAATGATAAGAGGTTGGGGAGGGAATCTATCACTTCATGTAGGAGTCATTGTTTCTCTAAGGCCACTGACTTACCTTCCTAGGTATGTGCCATTTTTTTTCATGCTGTCCCTTATACCTAGAATACACATTTCCTCAGCCCTGACTGTGTTCAGTTACCAATTTTTCAAGACCTATCATGATTAAATCACCTCCATGAAACTTTTTCTCAGTTGTTCATCATGCATCTTATCCATCCATCCATCATATTGTGAGTGCCTACTCAATGCCAAATACTATGTGGAACTTTAGGTAATGCAGATATCATTCTTGCCCTCTTGATAATAATGTTATAAAGAAAAGAGACAGAAAATATATAATCAAGCAAACGAATGAATATAAAACTTAAAATTGTAATAAATAGTACAGAGAAAATAAGCATGGTTTCCTGATAGAGAGTAGTGAAATAATACTCAAATTAAGTAGGGTGATTGGAGATAACATTAATTATAAGACACAGAATGGAAAAATGAGAGATATGTTTTGCAGGGTGAGAGAGTTATGGGATGATTTTAGGCAGAGTGAACAATACATATGGTTCCTTCTGCTTCTGAAATCCTATATTTGTTCATCACATTGTTCACTGTATTTATCATGTTATGCTTATATTTTTGATTTCAGGGTTTGTTAAAAAAGCTTGTAGTTGCCTGTCATGTAGTAGACTCGCAAAAAGCTAAATCAAGCATCCACAGACCCTACAGCAGGAAGAAGAAGCTCCCTTCTATTGTCATAAAGACAACTTACATTTCACTGATACCCTCTCTAGAGGGTCTCTAAAGATGCAGAGATAATTTCCAAAACTATCTTCAGGACTAAATACTAAAATGTTTCTTATTTTCCAAGTCACTTCTCTGCTAGATCTTTGCCCTGAAAGAAAGACCACCATTATCTGCAAATCCAGTTCTGGTTGGGTAGAGTCAAATCCTTATGCCAAAATGTCTTTTAAAATCATTTAAAAGGGGAATACTGTCAAAGGGGAATACTTTCTTCCTTTTGTGTTTCCTTGGGCCTTTGGTCATTTTTTATTTGTAGAAAAGAGAAAGTATATTTTTTGTGGACCAGGAACTATTTTCTTTATTGTTAATATATGAACTATAGACTATACCCAGTCTATAATCACCTCTCCATGCCTGTAAATTGAACTGGTGCTCTTTCCCCAGGTTAATGAGTTGCTTGTCAGTCATGTGATTTTTCTCTAAGGTCTGGCCTTCAGGCATGGAAAGGCTTTTATTTTCTAAACCAGTAACTAGGAAAGATCTTTGCTCTGTCCCTCAGAGATAGCATCTTTAAGATGGAGGTACTGGAAAGAACAACTCCCATTTTAGACACGTTTGGTGGCCAGCACAAAGTGGAAAACACCTTGCCATATCTAGAAAGTCATAGAATCTCAGAGTTAGAAGAAACCAAAGAAATCATTTAGATCACTCTCTTACTCAGTGCTGGAATTTGTTTATAACGGCCCCCCAAAATAACCATATGACCCACTTATACATCAATACTTCCCTTTATGAGCAACTCGTATCTTTAAGAAAGATTATTCTGCCTTTTAGTTATCTGTGCATCTTAGATATCCTTTCTTCATATGAGTTTCATCCTATAATGATGAGTCAGAAACCTACATTTCTAACCTCTCCCTCATAATCCTAATGATGCTCACAAAGGGTAAATAACATGTCTTATCTATGGCCTGATTAAAACTAAATTGGGCTTTGAATCAGAAGATTCAAATTATGGCTCCACAAATTAATTGACTTTAGACAGATTTTTAATTTCTGTGTCTCAATTCTCTTCTCTCTAAAATGTAGACAGCATTACATCACTGAGTAATTGTGAGGATTAAATAGGAAAATGTGAGTAAACATGCCTAACCTATGCTCAATACATATTAGGTACTCAAAATTTTTTCTTTTCTGTCCATTTTTTCCTCATTTCATGATTACTTAAAGAGCTTGAGAACAGCTAGCTATACAGATAAAGAGTACATTTGGCTACAAGTAACAGGAAATCAAAATAGCATTGGCTTAAATCATGAGGATGTTTATTGTTTATTTAGAAGGAAGCTCAAAGATAGACAGCCCTGGGCTTGAGCTGGTAGCTCACTGTTTCATCATGGACCCAAGCTCCATCTCTCTGCTCTACTCTTCTTAGTGTTGTTGACTTTTTTCTTCTTGTGTTCTGCAATGTAGCTGTAAGATGACTGCTACTGTTCCAAATATCATGGATGAAGTCAAGGCAGGAAAAAAGAGAGAGAAATGGCATCTGTAAGCTCTTCTTTCACTCCCTTCCCCTTTCTGAGGAAGTGAAAGCCTCCCTGAAGCCTCCCTGTAGACGTTTCCTCTCTTTCATTGGTGAAACTGAGTGAAATGGCTGTCTCCCACTGCCAGGTGAGCTGGGAAGGGATGTAGGTAAGATGGAAGGAGGTTGGGGATGGCCATGCATTAACCAATTGACTGTGACTGCCTTAGAAGATCTCAGATCTCCCCTAATTGTTACATCTCCAGGGTTATTACTCCCTGTGCCCTCAGCAGCCCTAAACATGACTTGGATTTGCACACTTCTTTGCCCCTTTGATCTCTTCCTTTGGATAAATTAAGGTCAGAACCAAGCAATGGCTGAATCACTTGGGGTTCAACCAGGGAGCAGAACCCACTCTAATTATTATGGGCTATAGGATTTATTGTGGGATTAGATCTTACAAATGTTGGGGGAGTTGGACAAATAAGGTCTGGAAAGGGGAGTTGTTGGATCAGAGAAAAAAATCACTAACCAGCTCTCTCAAATAATGGTCACAGGGCAATAATTTAGAACTTGAAGGAAAATCTGGGAAGCCAGGCGTGTCCAGCTGCAAAAGTGGGACCGCAAAAGGGATATGGTGAAGAAGTTTCTGGAAGGCTGTTGCCTCCATGTCTAGAGATAAACTAGGATCATTGTTGGGCAGTTGGACCAGCAGTCAGTAAGAAGAGAAAACTAGGCCAGCTGGAGCCTGTTGATGCCTCTTTTACTCTTTCACTTCATCTAACCTCAGTGATCTTCACAGAATAAGGTCGGAGTGATTTGAACAGGCTCAGTGTGTCTTCTCCAAACATGGAATGTATCAAAGGGTAAGAGAATGACACTGGGCTCCCAAATGCAGTTTCACTATCATGCCTTTTTGCACATTTTCATCGCAATGAGAAGCACTGTTAGGGAGATTCTGAGGGTGTATCCGATAATGGAAATAGGGTCTGTTCCAAAGGCAAAAATAGGATTATCATGGGATATGGACACAGGTTGCTTTTAGGAATCCACAAGGGAAAGGAAAAGCAGGAACGAAGATTGTTAGGATAATGAAAGAATGAAATGTTGAAGTAGAAACTATGCCCCTACAATCGTGTTCCTACATAAGCTCTTCAAATCTTCTTTATTAATTTTTATCTCTTAACTTCTGTTTGAAAACCTCATGACAGCAATTATTCCTTTGGACAGTGTATTTTTCCTTTGAAATTAAATCTTTTTTCTTTGTCTTGACTTCTATATCAGTAAATGTTTAGCAGTATGTTAACTGTTATCTTTTGTGTACTACAGCACAAGATTGTTTAGAATAATTAAATAATGAAATGTTTTCTATGCCCATCTTAGCACTGATACTCTTTTCATCTAGGTGATAAAAGCCAGCCATACATTAATCCACATCAAATTGTCTCATAATCACTTGAAAAACTATGAGGGGATGTTCTTTAATAGGTAAAATAAATTAAATTCCTCATTTTGTATAACAAAGAATTTTTCTCTATTTATGAAGTAGGCAGAGGATCAGTGAGTAGGGCCATTTTTTTTATTCCATTATGGAACACGTATGATATATTTATCATTTCTAAGATCTGTTCTTTGGGGTCAATTTGTCAAAAGGATAGATTGACCTATGTCTTCTCTGTATGGCAAGATGAATGCCAAACAAATGTTCTTCTTCATTCCAAAGGCACCATTCTACTCTGTTAAGGCAGACAATGATGCTGTCTTAACTTAGCAGCAGGAAATTGATTGACCAGAGTACCTTTTGATGATAAACTAATTTCACAGACCTTTGTAGAGAAGGTAGTTTTGATGTCAGTTCCAGTTAAAGCAATAGATCCAACCTAATTTTCAATCATTAAAGCAATAGATTCAATCTAATTTTCAATCATTATTGTCCAAATGAGAATATTCAAGTGCTAGGATATTTTATAAAACTTGTAAGCCTAGAAAAGTCCTTTTTTTTTTTTTTAGATGGAGTCTCACTCTGTCACCCAGGATGGAGTGCAGTGGTATAATCTCTGCTCACTGCAACCTCCACCTCCTAGGTTCAAGCTATTCTCCTGCCTCAGCCTCCCAAGTAGCTAGGATTACAGGCACCTGCCACCATGCCTGGCTAATTTTTGTATTTTTAGTAGAGACGGGGTTTCACCACATTGGCCAGGCTGGTCTCTAACTTCTGACCTCAGGTGATCTGCCTGCCTCGGCCTCCCAAAGTGCTGGGATTATAGGCATGAGCCACTGCACCTGGCCAAAAAGCCACATAAAAAATAAATAAATAAATAACATGACTTAAGGGTATATACAAAAGCCAGCACTGTGAATTCCATATTGCTCTCAAAGTGGAGAAATAAGCAGATGGAATATATTGGAAGGGCTGAGGGCACAGATGTCTTCTTGGCTTGAGTTCAGAGTGAAAGAAGAAGCCCATTTTGTAGCTGAGTCTGTGATAGGAAATATCTAGATAGACAGAGGGCTGAAAAATCAAGTGCACAAGGTTTGATAAACTGTTTTTCAAGACAATTATTACAACATTTAAGCAACAGGTTATTGTTTGGAAGCATGCTCTTCTAACTAATTCAAGCACGTGTTTTGAGTGGAAAAAGCTTTTCAGTTGTGGTTGAGCTACATAAAGTGTCCTTAGATCTGCCATTTACAGTAGCATTATTGCTCTGGCCAAAAAAAAAAAAAAAAAAAAAAAAGACAAAAAAAAACCCCTTCTTCTACTGAAGCCCGGAGCCCTTTGTTCATTACAAATATTGTCTCCATGATGTTTAATAAACTGAGAATGGGTATTTACTGTGCAAGCCTTTCCATAAAAAAGTTAAAAATAAAATCAACTGCCATACTTAGTGCAGAGGCCATATTCCTTAATGGCCTAAATAAAAAATACCATCTATTATTTAGTTCTACAAAAATTATAGAAAGTGTAAGAAGATACAGACAAAAAGTTAAATCATGAGAAATCTTTCTATTGGGAAATAATCACAATTAACATTTTATAATAAAACTTTTCAGCCATATATAAAATCACTGTTTTCTTTTTCATATTCCTGTTCTCTTTTCTTCCAGAAACATGTTATAGAGGTGGCTCTTTGTCAATAAATGCAGATAAAAGTTGCCAATTTTATTGGGTGCCTATATTTTATCTCATCGATAATTTACTTCACCTATCCAACCATCATCCATCGATCTAATCTATCTACCCATTCATTTATTTACTTTCAACAACATAGCAACAACTGTCTTTGCACATATTTCTCTCTGTGCTTGCCTGATTATTTTCTTGGGTTGGATTCCCAGAAGTAGAATTGCTGGATCAACGGGTCTGCACAAGTTTAACTTTTGAAAGATATTGCCAAATTGCCTGCCAAAATTTCATACCCATTATACTCCCTTCAACAGGGTATGAGAGTGTCTTTTCTCCATATGTTCCTTAACACTGGGCAATATCAATCCAATTAATCTTTGCCAAGCTGAAAGGCTAATACAACCATAGTAGCAATACTTTTTCTTGTCTATTTAAGGTTATTATTGAGTTTGCACAGCCTGTTAATGTTATTTAGCCCTTTGCACAGAACACTATACATTTTCAGACTATGAACTTCCATTTATTGCATTTGCACTTTCCTTGTATTTTAAAGAGATTATGTGAACCTGGAAGTTAGTAGGCTTGACATTTAATCTTTCCTGACAGTAGCTAAGGGATTAATTACTACTTCTTTCTCTAGATGCACCAGTAAAATGGGTGCAGTTGTAACCCACGGCCAGCCAAAAGTACTACTCTGTACTACTATGTAGTTGAAAAGGAGATGCTTTGTGTTTGGTGTTTTTGTTTGTTTGTTTGGGAAAGGATCTCACTCTGTCCCCAGGCTGGAGTGCAGTGGTGTGATCACAGCTCACTGCAATCTTGAATTCCCGGGCTCAAGCCATCTTCCCACCTTGGCTTCCTGAGTAGTTGGGACTACAGGCACACACCATCATGGCTGGATAATTTAATTTTTTTGTAGAGACATCTTGCTATGTTGCTTAGGCTGGTCCTGAACTCTGGGTCTCAAGTGATCTTTCCATTTCAGTCTCCCAAAGTGCTGGAATTACAAACATGAGCCATTGCATTTAGCATTTGCTCGTTTTTAAAATTTTTGCCCACTCCTGTGGCAGGCAGCCTATAAAATACCCCTGCTGACAGTCCCCACTTCCTGGTAATCACACCCTGTGTAATCTCCCTTTCTGTGTGAGCTGGAGCTAGTGACTCTCTTCCAAGGAATAGAATTCAGCAAAAGTGAAAGGATGCCACTTCTAAGATTAGGTTACATAAAGACTCTGGCTTCCATCTTGCCCAAATTCTCCTACCCTGTTTCACTCCCTGTCACTCTCTTGGAGTCCTTGCTCTGGAAGAACAAGTGCCATATTATGAATACTCTATGGAGAGGTCCATATAGCAAGAAATCGATGTATTTGATGTCTTTGGTCAACAACCAGCAAGGACCTCCAGCTTGCCAACAGCAATGTGAGTGAGCTTGGAAGTCCATCTTGTCCCATCCAACCTGAAGATGACTGCAGCCCCAGCCTGCCACACTTTGATGCAATCCTATGAAAGGCCCTGAGACAAAGACATCCAACTAAGTTGTGCCCAGATCCTAGTGCCTAAGAAACTCTGAGAAAATACATGTTTGCTGTTTTAAGCCACTAAGTTTTGGGGCACTGTCCCGCAGTGATAGATAACTAGTATGACTCCTGATTTACCTTCTGGGCAGTTACTACCACACCTTGTATGCTCCAGCCTCCTGCTCCTGGTTCAGCCATGCATCGCCTCTCTGTCATCACTGGTCACCACTAGAACTCTGAGGCTCTCAACTCCATGTACTTAGCTTATCCTCAGCAGAGTGGTTGGAGAAAAGCTACCCTCATGCATTAACCATGTCCTTAATTTTTCGTATATTGACGCTTTGACATCTGGGGCTGAAGGGACTGCCATCCCAAGGTTAGTCAATTTCTAAAGATAGTAAGCAGCTCATCCATGAGCACGCTTTTCAAATGCAAACCAACCAATCCAGAGTCCATGCCCTCAACCACCTCCCTGATGGGGTTTTCACATTCCAGGCCAGAATCCACTTGCCCTGATCATCCCAGCGCCAGGTACCAGACAACTAGGAGAGCCCCTGTGCCCCAGAGCCCACTGAAATTATTCAAGCTATACAATTCTCTGCTTGTTTACCTTGCCTTGCTCATTTCTTCCTGAGAAAACCACAATTGTGGCACTTGTCAGAGTTTCCCCTCTCTCCCTCTGTCTTCTGGCTGACCCCACTCTTTCTCCATGTGGCCCCCTCCCTCCGTGGCATGCCCCCTCTTCCTGAAATCTGTGAACGTAACAAGCCATCTATTCAATGGCAATCATTTCCTGATCTGTTGGTCTTTCCATACCTGACTAATAATAAAACCTATATTAAGACAACTCCCCTTAACACCTGCTTACCTTATTTCCTATACTCCCTCCTCTCAATACGTTATTGAATTGTTCAAGTAAGTTAAAGTCTATGACCACACACAACAAAAGGCAAATACTGTTACACAGAGGTCCACATTAGCTAAAACACAATAAGAAGAGAACCACTTTTGAAAGTGCACTTGATCTGGACAGATTCACTTGCCTATTAATATGCAAATCAGCATCAGTTTTTCTTTGTTTATTACAACTTTCAGATTCTGCCTTAGGCTCGCCCACATTTAAGAAATGGGCTTGTTAGAGAGCAGGCTACCCCGTGATGGTTACCCTGAGTTACATAAAGACTGGTTTGGAAGTGGTACTTTAAAAAGTAAAATTATTTCCTCTCTACATCCTCCTTGCCTCTTCCCTCAGCAAGTAAAAGGGGGAAAAGAAAGAGGTTGGTTTTCCAGTTACTGTATTTTATCCAAGGGGCTTGACCAGATGATCTTTCAAAGTTCCATTTAGCCCTTAAGGATGATTGCTTATTTGTGGATTGGTTCTGCAAATGGCAGAATGAAGGAGATCATGGATCCCTCCATTTACTCATTTGTTGTTATTGCTGTTTATTTTTTGTTCTTTTCCTCTTCAAGAAAAACCTCTCCAGCTTTCATGTCCCATAATCCTGTCTCAACTCCTTACTTTCTAATGAAGTAGGGAACACACATGAATATAATTAATGTAGACTGTTTTCCAGCTTTTCCACACACTTGTTTTCCTGAGCAAGACGTTATCTTTTGTGTGTAAAGAGGATGGAACTTTAATGTTATTCCAGAGAGAAAGTGAAAGGTTGTGCTTTCCTAAGGTGCAATTGAATTTTGTCACAATTTGTGTTTAATGAGCATATTTGTCAACATTGCATTGTATCTAAAGATGCTTTTATCTACTTTTATTTGTCTTACGTTGAATTAAGTAGGATGTAATTTGCTAAATCACTGAAAAAGAAAAGGGAAATGTTTCTTACTCTTTGTTCTGCATCTCAGCTGTGAGGAGCAAAGAATCTTATACTTCAGGACTGTCAATCACTTCTGGTTCTAGAACTGTTTTAGCGAAAATTAAGATATTCTGACAGGTTAAATTCAGACTCTTTTTTTTGTGACTCTTCTCTTTGTTTAATGAACTGCCTCTTAAATAATGGTTTGACTCTGTTGAGGAAGGGAACTATTGAATTGTAATGTATGTGTGTGTGTGTGCGTGTGTGTGTTGACTAGCAAACACACATAAATGGGATGGTGGCAGGGCTTCTGTAACCAAGAGAAGTTTATGAAACATTAAATTGTTAAGGGAGTCACGGTGTTACAGAGATCGACCTTGAAGTTTTAAAAAAAGTGAATTGATCCATTGGAACAAGTACAAAGCCAGCTTTGGTGCTAAATGTAAATTGTTAAAAATGGTACGGAATAACATCTGCCTTGTAGTATGCCTTAATCAGCACTGTGAAAAATGAAAGTTAAACGATCTACTATAGTGGCTTCTAAGTGAAGGATAAACAAAGGATGAAAGAGTTTCTTGCATGGTTTGTAACTGATGCCATGAAAAATGTCAAGAACCATCTGCCTCAAACTTATCCAAACTGTCATCAAGTATTCTAATCCAGTCAAACGAGATACAACTAGAACAACCTATGTAACTTGCTGAAGGCTTATCAAAAGAGTTGTAAATAAAGAAGAAAAAAACCCCATCAACTGTGTAGCTGCAGATTGCAGCCAGCTTGCCTGTGGCTTTGAAATTCAATCCCATTTCTCTAGTCTGACAAACTGTACTAAATAGCAAAATGGATTTTTATTGCTCTTAGTCATTTTCACTTTAGTTGCTATCAGGAGATAAATATGGTTTCCTCATAGAATCGAATCTTGGCTTATTTTTAAAAATGCACAAGTTGGTTTAGACCTTATCATTCAATCTGTAAGTATGTACTAAGTGTGTGCACAGGAGCTTAGCATTGCATTTTGGTCAGTAAGAGATCATTTACCCGTGTATGGGTAGATTTCCATGGCTTACAACCCCATAACTATTTTTTAATTAGAATTTCTCTTTATGCAATTTAATAAATCAATTTTTCATAATCTACTCATTAAGACTACAGAATTCAGATTCAGACAGATGAGCTTTAAATCCCAGCTCTACCACTTACTGGCTGAGTAACCCTAGGCAAGTTGCCTAAATTCTCTGAACTTATTTTCTTCATCTGGAAGACTGAGATAATGATAGCCACCTAGATCATAGATAGACATGAGTTGATGCTTGGGAAATTCCCCAAACACTGAAGCCAAGTATGGCAGAGGCAAGTAATGCTCACTGAATCTCGGTGTACTTGTCTCAGTTTCCTAGTCCCCTCTGCAATTGGGTTGGGGCCATGAGATCCCAGTGGGATCAATTCTGGCCAATGGACTGTGAATAGAAGAGATGCATGTCATTTCTGAGCTAAGATCTCTAACTGTCTGTGTACTTCCTTCATCCTTCTCCTTTCCTGCAAAGACAATTTTGGAATTGATGTATTCCATATGGAGGAATTGAAAGAGAAAGCCCACTGGTCCCATGTTGGACTTCCCATGAGAAGGAAATATATATTTGTTGGGTTTAGCTGCTGACATTTGGTGCTAATTTGTTCCTGCATATAGCAGAGCTAAGGCAAATACATCAATCAATGTGTTGATATTTATAAGTATATATACTTCCTTCAGTAGCAATAGATATACAATAAGTATGTATTTAAAATGGCATGTAATCTTCTGACTATTCTATTATCTTGTTTGGTATTTCTAAGAGAGTAGAAACTAAGGACTTTTTTTGTAGGGAAAAGAAAGATGATAAAACAAATAACTATAGAACAATGCAAAGGGTTGTTAAAGCCATGATAATAGCTGATACCAATAAAGGATTGATAAAAAATTATATAAGATATACATGGGAATATTGCATTAAATGAAAATGATACATATATAAATGCTTTGACATAAAAAGATTTACAATATATAGCTAAAGAAAAGGATATGTCAAAACATTATGGACTATATGATCCCATTTGTACTTTATAAAATGACCTCTAAGAAGTTAGAGGAGAAAATCACTGATGGCTGAGGAGCTCTGGAAAAAACTTCATGAATGTGGAGGCCCTTTAGCTAGCATTAAAAGGGAATATTGAAAAAGCTAGGTCTAGAGGTATGGAGGGCATTCCTTGTCCCTGTTGCCAAAATACCAGTGGTTGGTCTAGGTCCTGCTGCTTGCCACACAGAAAGCTAATCACTGAGATGACACATATTGCCAAGGAAGAAGGATTTAATTGGGTGCCACAGCTGAGGAGATGGGAGTCCAGTTAAAACTGTGAGAGAGATATTCACAGGTAAAAGCTTATAGTATAAATTTTCAGTTGTTTTCAATCCATCTCCCTGACTGACTAAAACTAAGAGAAAAAAATATATATTCAGCAGGGAAAAATGTAACAATGTTTAAGAAAACAAGAACTAGGGTGGGGCAAGGAGGCATCTAGTGCATTGATCTGATGAGCTTCAGTACTTGATAGTTTTTTGAGAGGCCTGAAGGTCCTTTCCTGAGGAAGAAACTTAGATAAAACAAAAGTTTCAAGCTTTGACAGCGGAAGGGTCAATTTGTATGTTTTTCCAAAAATAATGGTCTATGGGACTACTGGGCCCATTTCATCCCCATCCCTACCTCTAAAGATGGAGAATAATGCATAAGTCTTTAGGCAAAAAGAAAAGACACACAAATGACCAGTTTATATATGGAAAGATATTAATCCTCACAAGCACTCAAAATAATCAAAGCAAAATAGATCAAAATAAAAGCAAGGTAGAGATATTATTTTTTCACCTATCACATTGGCTAGAACAAGAAGGCTGATAACTTCCAGTGCAGGTGATAAAGCCTATGGCACTTTCGCTGCTTTCCAATGGGAAGGTAATTGGCTACACTCCTGAGGATTCTGGCAATTAATATTAAAAGTCTTAACAATGTGCTTGTCTTTCACCCAACGATTTCACATCTAGGATTATTTCATAAAGATATTGTATGGAGATATTAGTCACAAAACAAAGTTTAAAGTGGTAAAACCAAACAAAACATCTCACAAAACAGGAAACAATCTAAATGTCCGTCAGTAGGAGATTGGTAACAAAAAATATGTATATATGGCTGATGCAGTTGCTCATGCCTGTAATCCCAGCACTTTGGGAGGCCAATGAAGGTGGATCACTTGAGGTCAGGAGTTCAAGACCAGCCTGGCCAACATGGTGAAACCCTATCTCTACTAATAATGCAAAAATTAGCTGGGCGTACTGGGATGTGCCTGTAATTCCAGCTACTCGGGAGACTGAGGTGGGAGAATCGCTTGAACCTGGGAGTAGGAGGTTGCAGTGAGCTGAGATCACACCACTGCTGTCCAGCCTGGGCATCAGAGTGGGACTATATATGTGAGAGTATTATATTAAATAAAAAAAACTTATCTAAACCTTCTAACATGAAAAGATTCAGAATATATAGCCAAATAAAAAGATGTCTTAAAACATTATGGGCAGTATGATCCCATTTATGTTTGTATTTATGAAGTTATCTATTGTCTATTTTATATTTTTAGAACTTGGAATTATAATTTATAAATACTTCATGTCTAATTATATTTGCATACTTATTATGTTGTATATATTTATACAGACTTAATTAGATTTAGATTTACACATACATGCATATCTTTTCTGAATTTTCATTCACCAAAATTTTAACAATGTTCATACTTGGTGATTTTAGGTGGTAGAACTGTGAATAATATTTACTCTCACCCTCATTTTCTGAATTATTTTCCATATGTATGTGTTACTTTTCTAATAAGAAGAAAGCTATTATAATATTTGAAAAACAAAAAAAAATGGAAAAAGAAACATTGTTTGGGAATGGTCATCATTTTGTGACCTGGATAAGGATCTCTTCTAATGGCCTCTTCCATGTATGATGGATGCAATTTTTTTTTAACCTGGCTGTATCTACTCTGTGTAAGGAGATGAGCTACACCATCAAACGAGCCATTTCCTGCTTATATAAGTCATATTGGATTGAGGAATACTGCCTACCACCATAATTTTTCATCTTTTTAGTATTGTCTGCCATTTCTCTAAAAGTAACTATACTCTAATTTTATAACAAGTCTGTAGTGATTGGCAGGCCACAAAAGAAAAGAGAAAGGATGGATTGATATTTTAAGTATTAGAAGATTAGAAATCTCTTGCCTTGTATAGTCAAGGCAGAGAATTCTTAGTTTCGTTATATTTTAAAAAACAACAGCTACCATTTATTAAGTGCTTCCTATTTGACATGTGTGGGCTAAGCACTTCCTGTGCAATATCTCATTTCAAACCCTATGAGATCAGTTCAATGTTTATTTTAATTTTATCATTGAGGAAGCTGATTAAGTGACTTATTGAAGTTCGATAGCTAAAAAGTAGCAGAGTCATTGTTTTGTCTGATAATTAGAGATGATCAGATTCCAGATGGTGGAACAGCTTGATAAATGGAAAGGGGTCAGGTGTAGGGATTAGAAGATCTAGGTCATATTGCCACTAAATATTGGTAAGTTTCTTCCTCTTGGGTTGTAGCAAATATGGTAAATAGAACATATTTGCTACAACCATATGTGTATATTTATACTGTTACTCACATGAGAGTAAAGGAATACAAATTACATAACCATGTATCTAGATCTATACCCACAAAGACATAAAATGAGAGAGGAAGGGCTACAGATAAGAGATGTCAATGTGTTTTTGAAAGACTGAAAGCAGAAGAAAGAATAGTAATTAGCTTAGCAGAGCAGAGAGAGCTGAAATCTAAGTGCTTACAGTATAAGGAGATGATACAAGGATATTTGCTTTGCATTTTGCATCATGTAAAGGTTCAGAGATTAAAGGCATCCCAAAGAATATGTATTTGTTTATCTATTTGTTACTTTTCTCAGAATATTTTAATCCACTTCGTAGAATTCTTACTTTCCAATACATTATTTTATGGTTGCTCTCTTTTTCTTCCTTTTATTTTTTGTTTCAAATTAAAAAGGTCTGGGATTTTTAAATTATAAAAGTATTATGTTCATATTGAAAGAATTTCAAACAATACAGAAATGTAGAAAGTGATATAAAAAACTTTTGTACACCTCCATCTGATTCTCTAGCTGTGCTACCCTATGTGGTATCTACTAGCTACATGTCACTTTTTCAATTTAAATTAATTAAAATGAATTACATTAAAAATAAGTTAGTTGCACTAGCTACATTTTAACTGCTCAAGCCACCTGTGGTTAGTGGCTACTATATTGAACAGTGCAGAAATAGAACATTTTTATTATCATAGAAAGTGTGTTAAAATATTATTCTAGAGATATTCACAGTTAAAAGTTTATTTTATAAATTTTCAATTTGTTTTCAATTGTACAGAGAAAATAAGGCATCATCATTAGAGATATGCAAATCCAAACCACAATGAGATACCATTTCACACCAGTCAGAATGGCTGTTATTTAAAAGTCAAAAACTAACATGCTGGTGAAGTTGCAGAGAAAAAGGAATTCTTATGCATTGTTGGTGGGAGTGTAAATTAGTTCAACCATTGTGTTAAGACAGTGTAGTGATTCCTCAAAGACCTGAAAAAAGAAATAACCATTCGACTCAGCAATCTCATTACTGGGTATATCCCCAAAGGAATACAAATCATTCTGTCATAAAGACACATGCACGAGTATGTTCATTGCAGCATTATTCACAATAGCAAAGACATAGAATCAACCTAAATGCTCATCAATACTAGACTGGATAAAGAAAATGTGGCACATAAACACTATGGAATACTATGCAGCTATAAAACAGAACAAGATCATGTCCTTCTTTGCAGGGACATGGATGGAGCTGGAGGCTGGGCAAACTAATGCAGGAACAAAAAACCAAAAACCACATGTTCTCACTTATAAATGGGAGCTAAATGATGAGAACACATGGACACCCAGAGAGAAGCAACAGACACTGGGGCCTCCTAGAGGGTGGAGGGTGGGAGGAGGGGGAAGATCAGGAAAAACAACTAATGGGTACTCGGCTTAATATCTGGGTGATGAAATAATCTGTACAACAAACCTCAGTGACACACATTTTTCTGTATCACAAACCTGCACATGTACCTCTGAACTTAAAATAAAAGTTAAATGAATAAAAAAAGAAAATGAGGCATCATGCTATACATGCTCATGGTTTTTCACAAATAGTCCAGCTGCTTTTAAGGAAAACCAGCATTGTCTTGTTCTGTCCCTGCCTGTTCTGACCTCAGCTTCCCAGGAGCAGTCACTTAAATTCTAAAAATCAAATTATAGTTGATGTATTATAACAAATTAAATAACATAGACACATAAAAAAATAACTCTTCATCACCTCCAGTTCTACACTATAGAGGCAAAATCTACATAACGTTTGTTTTTAGTTCTTCTGGTGGCTACTTTCACAACTCCATTGCTTGATTTATCACTCAGTCAATATCTATTAACTCCTTAATATGGAAGATGAGGATTCAGTGTGTTCGTGCTGAACTGTCCCCTTTATATCCTCCTCCTGTTTGAATTTTATATAATGACATTCTATTAGTTGCCTCTCTAACTCTAAATAACGTTATTTAACTTCTATTTCTTATTTCCTCCACTTTCTCTTGACTTGCAAAATTTTGATATTAGCCCCGAAACCTTCCTTAGTCACTTCTTCCCATTTCCAGGTCCCACCCTCTGCTGCCACACTTTGACTGGTACATTGTGCATTCTGTCTGCCCATCAACGCTGCCTTTCCTATGCTTTTCTCATAGGTTGACAGTAAAAGTCTAAAGCCAATTAGCACATTAATTTGAAATATGTGGCTTGAACTAAATGTATTCCAAGGTCCCTAAATTTGGATATTCTACAATCCATTTAGCTAGATTTGGTGTTACACCATCTGATGTACACCTGACTCATGGGTGGTGAAGAGAGTCTTTGTGTGTGTGTGTGAGTGTGAGTGTGTGTGCACACATGCTCATGTTTGTGTGGCAACTGCTCTTCCTACTCTAATCATGTAACATGGAAGGTGCATATATAGGAGCTTTGGAGGTCCCTGGGAGACAAGCTACAGCAGTGTGATTCTAATCCCTTTGATTGTATACAAGTTTCACATCCTCGATCTTTGTTCAGACACTGTCTCTCCGGCATGGCCTGAGGGCTGTGGATGTCATTTAGCTTTCTGATCTTCTAAAGTGTAAAAGATTCTCTTGACTGAGGTAGAAGCACATGGACTAAAAGGTACAGAGGACAAGATTTCAATCTTAGAGATCTACATGTAATAGAGATTGAAGACATCTCTATTACATACACCATGAAAATTGACACAAGTTATTTATAATTTCAATGACCATATTGGATTGCCTTTAATAGACACTAGTTGAAAGAGGGTACTAACCAAAAGCTAATACTGGAGCTTGCTCTCAGGCTGCTGGGAGGCCCCCAAGAATTTCATTGGCAGTCTCTTTTGAGGATCAGTTCCCTACGTCCATTAAACTGAGATTAAATTAGTTTGTGGGAGCTGCTTTTAGCATTTGCACTATTACATTATGCATGATTCCTGACTGCACATCGCATGAACAGACTGCACTGAGCTCCATTAGTGATTTTTTAGGGCTGTGCTTAACTTGGAAATGGATTGATTTTGTGTAGGTTAATGTATAGCAGTGATGTTGCCATGGCCTTAAAAATACCCTCTTATGTTTGATATCAATAGGGAAGCACTCTTTGGGGATTATGGCTCATTTTAAAAGGATAAATTATGTAGATTGCATGATTAGAGAGCAGTAAACCCTCTAACAGTGTATTGTATATCAGGAAAAGCAGTACTCTCTTCCTCCTTGCCTTGGTGAGGTCAGGCTATCTTATTCAGTGTGTTTCCTACTGGGACCTCCCCATGAAGCTAAAATGATATTCCCAGGATTATTCAACAAGTCAGGGCAAAGCCAAGAATTGAATGCATATCTTTTAAATTTTGGTTATGAGAATCGGAAAACTGGATTTTAGGGGCCTTAGCTCATCCTCCTTACTAGAGGGCTGCACCCACTTTCTGTCCTTCCCAGAGTCAGACAAGGTGCCTGGGAGGGTATAGGTGTTGGTAAGTACCTGCTGAATTGAATTAATGATTCACCTCCCTCATTTTATAGAGAAGGTGACTGGAACACGGTTTAAATACATAGCCAAAAAGTACCTTTGCTAAAGTGTACCCTAGGCCAGGCACAAAGGTAAATCAGTCATAGATGCTTGCCTTCTAGGAGCTGAGAGTTCAGGGATGAGGGTGGCATAAGGGGAGAGGCAGGTGGTGCACAGACAATGGCCCTGCACAGTGGCAGAATGCAGCAGGTGCCCTGGGAAGCAAGAGGGTGGTCCTCAGCTTCTTTGGGGTGATGATATCTGTGGTTATTCAGGCAAATGATTGGCAGAAAGCATCCAGGCAGGAGTACAGGCTTGAGTCCAAGCACAAAGGGACAAAGCGACCTAGAATGAGCAAGGGTCCACAGGCCATGGTGGGTGGTGGGGAGAGAAATCAGTGTAGGGAGGTGACTGATCAGGGAGGAACCTCCTTGCCAGGCGAGCTTACCTTGCCCAGGGACACCTAATATTTCATGGCAGAAGCAGGACTCAAATTCACTTCTCTTGATTCCCAGAACTGTACTACTCTTTGATGTCATTCTACAAGGCTCCTTCCCCTGCCTCAAGCCTGGAGTGTCTCTTTTGCTGCTTTTACTGAGGGAACTTCTGCTGCAGCCCTTTCTTTTTATTGGTATTTTCTAATTAGAAAAATAATATGTGCTATTTTTTAAGGGGTGAAAGATGAAAAGAAAAAAAATTATCCACTTGTCTACTTTCCAATCCCAAACTACTAATAAATAATTTCTTTTAAATCCTTCCAGATACATTCTATGAATGTAAGAAGCATGGTAAACAAATGTCATCAGACAATACTTACTGGTCAGCAACTTGCTTTGGTTTATTTAATAACAAAACTCACATATTTTCATGAATGTATAGTTCTGCCTATAATTTTTTAAATTTCTATGTAATATTTCATAGTGTGGGTTGGCTTTAATTTATTTGAATAGTATCATGTTGTTAAGCATTTAAGTTTTTCTCTTATTAGGTATTTTATATATGCACACACACGAACACATACATACACATAAATACATATATGTGCACACTGTATATATATACACTCTACTATACAATGTATATGTGTACTCTATACAGTTACTATTATACAAAAGGACTTCGAAAAGTTTGTGAAAAAATGGAATTAAAGGATTAAAATATAAAATACAAACTTTATTTCTCAAGATAAGCTGCATCAAAATCAAGACAGTTTTGTAAGTAATGATACTGGCCACTTAGTCCATCCTGAAAGAACTGACGGTCCTGTGAATTTAACTGCATCAGTGCAGTCTTCTTTACAATATTAACTGAGAAAAAAATGGGGGACTTTTACGGTTTTTTTTTTTAAGATTAGGAAACAAAAAGAAGTCAGAAGTTGCCAAATCAGGACTATAAGGTGGATGCCCAAAGATGTTCCGTGAAAACTCTTGCAAAATTGCCCTTGTCTGATGAGAGGAATGAGCAGGAACATCATCATGGTGGAGAAGGACCCTCTGGTGAAGCTTTCCTGGGTTTCTTTCTGCTAAAGCTTTGGCCAACTTTCCCTACACACTCTCATAATAAGCAGATGCTACTGCTCTTTGGCCCTCCAGAAAGTCAAAAAGCAAAATGCCTCAAGCATCCCAAAGAATGATTGCCATGAACTTTGCTCTTGACTTGTCTGCTTTGGCTTTGAATGGACCATGTCCACCTCTTGGTAGCCATTGCTGTGATTGTGCTTTGTCTTCAGGATGGTACTGATAAAGCCATGTTTTGTCTCCTGCTACTGTTCTTCAGGGAAATCCTTCAGGATCTTAATCCCACTTGTTTAAAATTTCCATTGAAGGTTCTCTTTCTGTCTGTGGCTGACCTGGGTGCAACTGTTTTGTTACCCATTGAGGGAAACTGCTCAACTTTGATTTTTCAGTTGGAATTGTGTAAGTTGGACCAGGTGAGCTGCCTGTGATGTTGGCTGTTGTTTTCTGCTGTTAATAATCAGTCCTCTTCAATTAGGGCATGAACAAGATTAATTTTTTCCTTGCAAATTGGTGTGGATGGCCTGCTGCTGTGGGCTTCATCTGCAACATCATCTCACCCCTTCTTAAAATGACTTATCCATTTGTAAACTGCTGATTTCTTTGGGGCACTCTCCTCATGAACTTTTTGTAAAGGACCAGTGATTTCCCCAATTTTCCACTTCAGCTTTTTCTTCTTGCTTCAATTTTTGCAGAATTCTGTTGCTTTGATGGGGACTCTTTTCAAACTGATGTCTTATCCTTCTTAGTGCCTCATAGTAGATCCTGTTCAGACATGTTATAACAAGTTAGCATGAGTTTCTTTTGTTGCTAAAAAATTTCAAAATCCATGCATGCATAGTTCATTTATAATATG
Organism: Hylobates moloch; assembly: GCF_009828535.3. Lineage (NCBI taxonomy): Eukaryota > Metazoa > Chordata > Mammalia > Primates > Hylobatidae > Hylobates > Hylobates moloch. The sequence continues at coordinate 221,205 of NW_026652337.1, forward strand.
CAGTTTCTTTGAAATTTTTGAAATCCCCTTGTATATATACACCTACTATATGTGTGTAGATATCTATACACAAACATAAACACATAATAGGAAATGAAACATGGACTATATACATTCAGACTCATGGGAACAGCTTCCTCAAAAGAAAGCATAGGGGGGAGAACATAAGAGACTTCATCTTTACCTGTCATGTTTTATTACTTTAAAATACATATTATCACAAAAAGTTAGATACTTCAATAGTTCTGACATTATCCATTAGATACACTGATAATTATAACATCATCCTTTATAACTTTCTGAATTTTTCAATTCTACAGGTTTCATTTAAAAATACACACATATACAAAGCAGGGTGACATTTTCATCCTATAACACTCACCCTTTTATCTCCTGTAGGTGGTTGAAGAAACTGCCCTTGGGATCATAACAGAAGACCCAGTGATAGTCTTCTCAGATTGAACCACAGCACTAAGAGAGATTACCAAAATTTATAGGATAAGATTACTGAAATTTCTGTGTGGTTTTATCCCATTGAAATCAGTGGAAAGCAAAGGACAGGAAAGAGCCATACAGACAATTTTCCCCTCTCATCTCTGTGATGTGGTCCCTCCTTAACAGTTCTTCTGGAAAAGTCCAGAGTGCCAAGCAAATATACTGACTATGGGGTCCTGCTGTGCTGCATCGTGGCTCATTGTAAACCAGTGGTCAATCCAGGAGGCCATCTCCATAGATACTTTGCATCATTTCCTTTCCCTCCCCTTCACCACTGGGGGCTTACACTTCCCAAATAAAATATCAACAGTTCAATCCAAATCCCTGCATTCTAGATGCTTAGCACACTCCCATGACCCACATGCTGGTAAGGATGTTGAGTTCATGTGGAGCCTTGGTAATTTTGGTTGGAAACATGTTTCTAGAATCAAGGCAATGTGGTTTAGTCAAATTCAGATGAGATTGTGGAGCCACGTGTCCTAGATTCCAGCTTTGGCTCTAGACCTTATAAACCAACCTTGTGGCCTTTAATCTCTCTCATCCGTCTAATGGAAATCATATTACCTGCCTTCCTTATCTGGAAATGTCATCATCAGGATCAAGAGAGAGAAGGTTTGAGAAAGTAATATGTAAGCCATTAAGTAGTACACAGATGATCATTACTGCTATCAAACAGGAATTTTGTGCAATGAACTCTGTTGCCCTTTTCTGTCGATACAAATTCAGTGTTAAACATTTATACAGTTGTGAAAACTTCAAGTAGGTTGTGTGTGTTTTTTGGCTTTTATACAAATGATATTTTACCAGAGCAATGGTCAAAAAACTATGACCCACAGGTGAAATTCTAAAGGCAGTCCTTTTTGTAAATAAAGTTTTATTGGAACTCAGCCACGTGCATTTCTTTACATATTGCCACAGACACTTTCACACTACCAGGGCAGAGTTGAGTATTTTCAGTTGTGACAGAGACTTTCTGGCCCAAAAGCTGAAAATATTTACTATTTGGCCCTTCATAGAAAAGGTTTGCCAATGCCTCTGCTAGAGGAAATGCTAGATACTGTGTCCCTTTTAGTTAACACTGTATATGAGAGCTATGGTCTTCAAATCTTATGTCTGCAGTGTAATGCACTGGGGTCAATGAGAAAATATTTTCATTTTTATTTTTTATCTCATTCTTTTTTATTTTCATCTAGTATATACTTTAGAAGGTATAAAATATATTAGTATGATTGAACATGTATATAATTTATAAATAAATACACACATAAATAATTATATTGCAGTACGTGTGTCACTAAATGTGTACAATTTAGCCATGTTACTCCATATGGATCTAGCTATTTTGCCTGAACGCTTTGCATGGAGCTGCATTATTTGAATTCACCACAGTGTAAGTATCAATTCCCCTTCCAGTAATATTTGGGCCACTCCCAGTCTTCACCATTGCAAACGATGATGCAGTGAACACGCATGATTTGCTTTTGTCCAGACTCATGGCTACTTGATAAAGCCTGGTGATAGGAACTCATTCTGACCTTGTCCAGGTTGGAGAACTGCATACGGCTAGTCAAATGCAGACCCAGACACAATTGGGCCATCGCTACATTATTCTTGGCTGACTGCAGATGTGCTTTATCTGCCTTGATGTTAAATGCATTACACTGAACATTTTCATGCGTTTCAGAAGACAAGGGGGAAAAAGGTCTCAAAGATTTCAAACACACAAAAATCTACAGGAAGGAATAACAAACTAATCTGAGGTGCCTCTGACTCTCCCTACTTCTTCCCTGTCTCCATTGTTCTCTGACATCAGCAAAACCTTCTCCCTGACACTTTGCAGGGGGAACTCCCCTCACCTCTTTCCACCCCACCCATGCTGGCTGACTTTCGTGCCCTCGAATTTGTCTGTACCTTTTCCTGCCTTGTGTATCTTAGATTTTAATGCAACATTCTGGAAGATCTTAGAACCTGTACTCTGATCTGAATTATTAAAGCAGGTCAGTGCTTGTGCATTTAGAAGTAATATTTTTTTCAAACATCCTCTATGATATGAAAAAAGGTAATATTGCAACCAAGAGTTGCTTGCATAGATGGACATTCCTTTCATTCCCTCTTTTGTTCATTTTTTGGCAGTTTCTTCATTCTCTCTTTCTCTCTGTCTGTCTCTCTCTAGTAATATTTACTGGGCTCTGAGACAAGAAGAAGTCTATGACCTGTAGGAATTGATTGAACTGATTCACATCAGATATATAAACATTGTTTTTTCCTTCTTGGCTTTTCAGTTTTAGATTGATTTGACCAAAGTCATTTCCATCCTTAGCATTGAAAGTGAAATGCTGGTTTGACCTGCAGGGCCAATGCTTTAGCCACCAAGAAACTGTAAGCTCTGTAAGGGCTTGTTTTAGTCATTATTGGAACCCCATACATAGCACGTAGATGTCCAACAATATTCACTAAATGGATGAATAAATGAATGACCAAGGACTGAGGTGCAAGGTAGCTATAACCCAGCACTTGGGGCCATTCAGATTCAGTGTATAGGAGAATTCCTAAGTGAGAGATTCCTCAACCAAAAAACTTGGGCACTAGAGTGTGAAGTGATTGGAGGATCATCCTTCACTGATCAGATTATATCTTTGATGTTGTTGAGTTGCTAAAATGATGGGACAGTTTTTACACACAGCATTTACTTGAGAATTAAATTAAAAATAAGAAGAGCCGTCTTGGTGTTTTGATTCAAAACATGAGCATTAGAGTCCAAAGTTCTCCCATTTACACTGAGTCTTTAGGCATGACCCTTTACTAGTTGAGCTTCAGTTTGCTCATCTATAAAACAAACAAAAACAATGTTTATAGGTTGTTTGTGATGATTAAATAAAATGGTTATTGTAATCTTGGATGATGAAACAGACTGTAAATGTAAAAGAAAATGTGAATTCCTTTCTCCATTTTTTCCTCTTTTCCTTTTACCCAGTATGATTTGGTTATTGGAATGTTGAAAAGTCTTTAAAGGATGGCACAGACTTAAATGACTGTTATAGAGCTAAGTTTTGATATATTTGGCTCAGGGGATATTGAACTAAAAACATGACAGTTTTAGCATGGATGATGAGAAATTTCTTTTTATTTATTTTTTATTTTATTATTATTATACTTTACGTTTTAGGGTACATGTGCACAATGTGCAGGTTTGTTACATATGTATACGTGTGCCATGTTGGTGTGCTGCACCCATTAACTCATCATTTAGCATTAGGTATATCTCCTAATGCTATCCCTCCCCCCCTCCCCCCACCCCACAACAGTCCCCAGAGTGTGATGTTCCTGTTCCTGTGTCCATGTGTTCTCATTGTTCAATTCCCGCCTATGAGTGAGAACATGCGGTATTTGGTTTTTTGTCCTTGCGATAGTTTGCTGAGAATGATGGTTTCCAGTTTCATCCATGTCCCTACAAAGGACATGAACTCGATGATGAGAAATTTCTAAGAGAGAGATTATTTTGCTTGTTAAAAAGAATGGAGCTTCTCTTCATGATGTTACCTTCATAGTTCCATATGTTGAAGACCTAACCCGAGGTACCTGTGAATGTGACCTTATTTAGAAATGAGGCCTTTGCCGCTATAATCCAGTTACAATTAGGTCATACTGGATTAGGGTGGGCCCTAAATCCAAAGAGAAGTGTCCTTAGATTGAGACTTGGTGACACAGAGATGCCCAGGGAGATGACCATGTGAAAACAGAGGCAGAACTGAAGTTACACTGCCACACCCAAGGAACACCTGGGGTTACTAAAAGCTGAAAAGGGGGAGACTCTAGTCTTTAGAGAAAGTATGGTCCTGCCACTACATTGAGTTTGGATTTGTAGCCAACAGAACCATCAGATAAAAAAATTCCTGTTGTTTCAAGCCACCCAGTGTGCTGTACTTTGTAAGAGAAGCCCTAAGAAACTAATACAATGCAGTACATAAAGTTTTCATAATTTTATAAACATTTAACACCTGTGTTGAAAGAAAAGGGCAACAGGGTTCATTGCACCAAATTCCTGTTTGATAGCAGTAATGATCATCTGTGTACTACTTAATGGCTTACACATTACTTTCTCAAACCTTCTCTCTCTTGATCCTGATGATGACATTTCCAGGTAGGAAAGGCTGGTAATACGATTTCCATTAGACTGATGAGAGATATTAAAGGCCACAGTGTTGGTTTATAAGGTCTAGAGCCAAAGCTGGAATCTAGGACACATGGCTCCACAATCTCATCTGAATTTGACTAAACCACATTGCCTTGATTCTAGAAACATGCTTCTGACCAAAATTACCAAGGCTCCACAGGAACTCAACATCCTCACCAGCGTGTGGGTCATGGGAGTGTGCTAAGGGCCTAGAAGGCAGGCATATGGATTGGAGTGCTGATATTTTATTTGCGAAGTGCAAGCCCCCAGTGGCGAAGGGGAAGGAAAGGAAATGATGCAAACCATTGACAAAGGGAGTCCCTGGATTGGTCACCAGTTCACAATGAGCCACCATGCAGCACAGCAGGACCCCAGAGTCAGTGTATTTGCTTGGCACTCCTGACTTTTCTAGAAGGACTGCGAGGAGGAACCACATCATGGAGAAGAGAGGGGAAATTGTCTGTCTGACTCCTTCCTGGTCCTTGCTTCTAATTGGTTAATGTTCACTCCATGATGAGCTGACTCTTCTTCCATCTACTTCCTGGTGACCTCAGCTGCCCTCTGCAGCTATAAATATATCTTTCAGAGTGAGGAGAGAGGGTTGTACTGTTTATGTATGCTCCACTTGGTGACAGGTTTTTTTATTAGAGGATTTTTCTTCTCCCTGTCCACTAAAATGGTTTTGCAGAAATGATAAGAAAACTGACCACAGTTCTCTGAGAGCCTCCTGTTCACAAGGAAGACGGAAAAAAAGAAATGTTTTTGAGTCTCTGACCAAAGCCAATGAACAATCGAGAGCCACTCACATGTTAAGAGTTTGTGGGCCCTCTGCTAAGTGTCCAACATGCATTCTGTCATTGTCATCACTATTATGAAATAGGCACCTGCATTTTCTAGATGAGTAACTGAGGCTTCGAGATGAATAATTTGAGAAAATTAACTGAAGGAATAGGTTGTCAAGCTCAAAAGTTGTGCCCAGCTTATCTGCCATCAAAACCAGAGTTCATAAACACAGTGTTATACTACCTGATAATCATCATATTTCATTGTATCTAAGACCTCACCGATTAAAGGGAAACCATTATGTTTTGTAGGATTAAGACACTTAAAGAAAAAGACTGCCAATTGCATAGGCTTACTGCTTCCTTATCACTCAGAACTTTTACTTTTTGCCTCGTAAAAGGTTTCTTTTAAACACATTTGGACACTCTTTTATTAGAAAGGTGAAATATACATGAAATAAATGTGTTGGAATATTCCTAAAACCTTGACTTTTTACCCATTAAAATTTAGTTAAAACTTGTTTAGACACATCTTTGTAGAAAAAGAAATAAAAGTGACATTCATTTGTTGGGACATTCCTAAAACACCTGCACTTTTGAATAATGTTTCACCTAGGTTGTCAGTGTCTGCAAGCTTGATACCACTAAGCACCTTGGTGATGAACTGTAGGAGAATTTGCTATTGTCTCAGAATTTTTTTTTTTTGCAAGCCATTGCAAGCCATTCTGCACGTGTCGATGCCTATATGCAGACAATGACAACTCCCTCATGACTGACACCTGGCCAACAGTGACTATGATATGCATTCCAATTTCCGGGAGGTGAAAAGGTGAAAATACTCATTTTAGAATCTATGAAGTACAGAAATTTTATCCCTGGTCATAATGTCAATGTTAACTTCCATTTAGAATGAAATGTTTTCCTCTCATAACCTAGGGGATTTCTGCTGGCTGTATAGGAGGGAAATAATGTAGAACATTTTCCTATTGCTGGTTTCAGTAATCCCAGCCACAGCATTAATGAATTGGATTATTGTATAGGCAAACTCAACTCCCTCCATTCTTTGCAAGCTATGAGATTTAACTGTGTTTGAGAAAGTTTCTGGTGAAAACTCCTGGGCTTTTAACTTATGTGGAGTTTTAAGTACAATTCATCATCTTATCTAATCTGATATCCAAGGATAGCTTTGTCAAAGCAGAGTCAAGTATTGGCAATCCTTCAGAAATCTCTGAAGAATGAATAAAAGAAAAATGATTTAAAGCTGAACGATTTAAGTAGGAGTTTGAAATCTTTTTAAAAACTGAACAACGGACCCCTTCTTGAGTCTGCTAATGCCAGCTTTGGAATATGAATAGAAAACCAAACTCTGAGAGCAGAGATGGATTTTGGATATCATCATGTCTACTGTAAGAAGTGTATCCAGCTCCATCCTGGGCAGATAATAATAGAATGTGTTGATTCCATGGAAGATTTCACACAAGAACAAATTCTCTAACCTGTGGTAACCTGCTCAGTGCCTCCCTTCCTCCATAAAAAATGATCCCAGATTTTGGTTGGTATTATTTATATTTGACCTTGGAAGATATGGAGGAATACAACATTGTCCCACATGTAGCGAAGGCATTGCATAGTGTGATGGTAAAAGTATGGATTCAGACCCAGGTTTGAATCCCAACTTTGGTGCTTATTAGCTGTTTGACCCTGGGGAAATTCTGTTACCTTTCTGTGCCTTTGTTTTCTCATATGTATAGTGGAGAAAATAGTTGTGTCAATTGAATGGTATAGTTTTGAAGACTGAATGTTAATGGTTGTTAAGCCCTACCTCATAGGAGGTGAACCTGATAGGTACTTTTTTCTTTTTCTTTTCTTTTTTTTTGAGACGGAATTTCGCTCTTGTTTCCCAGGCTGGAGTAGAGTGGTATGGTCTTAGCTCACTACAACCTCAGCTTCCTGCATTCAAGCCATTCTCCTGCCTCAGCCTCCTGAGTAGCTGGGATTATAGGCGCATGCCACCACACCCGGCTAATTTTTTATTTTTTTAGTAGAGACAGGGTTTCACCATGTTGGCCAGGCTGGTCTCGAACTCTTGACCTCGGGTGATCCACGATCCACCCACCTCAGCCTCCCAAAGTGCTGGATAGGTACTTTTTAAATAAAACAAAAGTAACAACTGCTCTTATTAATTCAAGTTCTGTATCAACTAAATTGGGGTCCTTTATTATGTTATATAGCCATTGCTTTCTTCAGTTTCTAAAGAAGAACAGTGAATTGGCATCACTGGACTATTTTTCCTTCTTTTGGACTATTCTTCCTTCAGATGTTATCTACCTCAGAAGATATAATTACATGTTTTTCCTAAATTCTGATACATGGAAATGAGAATTTTTCTTCTTTAAAATAAGTTAGTATAATTATAGTGGCCATTCCAGTTGCCTAACCGATATTTTAATTGAAAACATAAGTCACATCCAAGGAAACAACACATTCACTCACTGAATATGGAACGAGGGTCCATCAATAAATAGACAACATGTATATGAATACAATATGTATATTTGATTTTCTTTTTGATTGACTTTGAGTTTGTGCTTCTTACTCCATCAGGACAGAGAGAACTTACAGGGTCTTCTGGCAAAGGCAACTTGGACATTGCATTAAAAAAGAAAAAAATACCGAGCACCAAAGTCTGAGCTCTTTACCACAGGACTTAAAGCTCTTCCCTGCAATGCTCTGTTATTAGTGGGACTCAGCCCCACTCCAAGGGTCGCTTCCCTCTATCCTGTTATCTTTCGGCAAAGTCCTTTTTAGATTTGGATTTCTGATGGAGAGAATCTGTATGCCCAGAACGCTTTTCTTTCAGTCAAGCTGCTTAATAGGACTTCAGCCAGCCTTGCCCCAACCACAGATAGCCCCTCATGGGAACCACACAGTGCTGGCCCCATGACCAGGGCATGAACAGAGGCCATGTATGCGTTGATTGGAGCATAAAAGGCAAAATTTCCTGTGGTAGCAAGCAGATTGACGTGTCTGTTGCAGACCCTCTGTGCCTCCTTTACTCGTTCATGTAGGCAAAATTGAGCAAATCATGATGAGCACATTTCTTTGTTCTAGAAGTTTCATATTCTCAACTCAGAATTTTCAACCTAGATTTGCAGTAGAATATGGCCTCCATCAGAGCAAAGACATGGGACTGAGTCAGCCCTCTTTACCTCCATATCACCAGTGCCTTTCACATTGCCCATGAAGGATCCTCACTCCATATTTAATGAATGAATGTGTTGTTTCTCTGAATGTGATTTATGTTTTCAATAAAAATATTGGTTATGGACCTGGAGCAGCCACCGTAATTGTACGGATTTAGTTTAAGGAAAGAAAGAATAAAAGGGAAGTGAAGGTTGCAGTGAGCCGAGGTCGCACCACTGCACTCCAGCCTGGGTGACAGAGTGAGACTTCGTCTCAAGGAAAAAAAAAAAAAATAAGGGAAGTGAAATGGAGGAAGAAAAGGGAAAAGGAAGGGAAGAAATAAAGGCCCCAGTTTCTCTAGAGTTGGGAGTGACTTCCTACTTGTTTAAATGGTTGGCTGTGGTCTGGACCACACTTACGTGCTGAGTCGTCTAACACCTCATCCTACCTAGTAACTGCCAAGAAATTCATGCTAGTTGGAGAATCCATTGGATTATAAATGCGGATGAGTATCCAAAGTGTTCTTGATTTTTTTCCTCTTTTAAAAAAGTTTAGTGGTAATGATTGCCTATCAAAAATCTTTTACCTCAAACAATAAAAATTGCAACAAAATGAAAATCTCCTTTTTGCTTCTTGCCTCCTACTGTCTCTCAATTCTTTAATGTAGCCTCTGTTAACAGGTTGGTATCTGTGGTTCCAGTATATTCTTCTAAAATAGAACACAAATATAGGGGTGTGTGTGTGTGTGCATTACACATTTACAAGAATCTGACATGTTTATTAAGCATAGATCTCAGAACACATACTCAAAGGATACATTTCTTTTTTTTCAATAAATGAACATGATTTGCCACTGAACAGGAACCTCAATCACTGAATATGGAGTGAGGGTCCATCACGAAATGTCCCCCAGCTCCCAAGAGTTCTACCAAGGCCAAAAGTTCTTATAAGGCATTCATAAGATATTTTCCATGATGATTTACATCATGGAAACTCCTAGGGTCTTTTCTTTACCCAGGTTCCTACTGAGATGTCCATGGTCTCTGTTTATACAGTCCTTTCCAGAAAGTCTTGAGAAAGCCTTTCTTGGTGGTGAGGACACATGGATGGGAAAAAGGAATGGTGATAAGTCATCTAAAAAGGCATTATATCCTGCATGTGTTTATATTGTTTCAGGAGAACCAGAAATGAGCATATCACAGCACATATCTCTATAAAAACTAATTATAGTGAACCTAGAAAACTATCCTCATACTAACTATGAAGTTACATTGGTCATTTTATCATTTCTTTTTGATAGTGAAGTAATAGATTTCAATAAGCAGAAGGAGAAAGCTGAATAAGCCTCCTATCTGGTTCAGGATCCATGTGTATGAAGCTCTTTGCTAATGAATCCTTTTTAGTGGTGCTCAGAAATAAGCTGCATAATTCAATATAGGCACAAAAATATCCAACGTGGAGTAAACATTACTTGAATTGTGAGAAGGCATTGTCTGCCTTGTAAAGTGACCTCTAGAGTCTCCTCATTATGCTTTCTCTCCCTGTCCTCATTACTTCACAGGTGTATTGATTAGGTTTGCACCTTTCTATTTTCTTTTCCTTCTGTTTGTTCCACTCTTTGTCCATATTTTCCTAACTGCAGCAGATGTTCAGTCCACTCCTTTGCAAGGGATGAAATTTCTTAATGAAACAATTGGTGATAAGGACCCGGGCTCTTCACACACTGTCAATAACTGTCTTTGAAATTTAAAGGAGAAGCATGAACCTTGTGAGCTTGGATGAGACAACTCGTTTTGCAATTTAAGCTGATTGGTTTGAACAATGTGTTTGAGGCACTGAAGGAGGGGGTAGCTTGATTCATTTCACATCACATACTCAACTCAAGTTCCATCCAATTTCTGGGTCCTCAGCTAAGTCAAGGAACTTTTAGAGATCTAGGACTTACAAAGTACATGTGCAGTCCAGGAACATTCATCATGTTATCTTATCTGATAGTGCTGCTTCCCCTTCTGTTCACCAAAATAGAAAAGTCAGTGCATGTTGGTGATGTGCCCTTGGTACTGCAGTATAAGGCATTTGGTCAAGTTGACATGCAGTGTTGGGTGTGAGAAGTCAGTTTTATCTTTCAGCTTCTAACATTTCTATCAGTTGAAAGTGCAGCTGCAATCTGAAATCTCAATATCCATTTAGGTAACATGTCCACCTCTAAAATTTGTATTACAGTAGCTAATAAATCTGGATATCAATTAAATTCTGTGCTAAGGGTCAAGGAGGAAAAGACAAGACATTGGAATGCTTCATCTCTTGAGTGTATCGTCCTATTGGCTTTTTATAATTATTAACTCCAATCTTTTCCTTGATCATAGATGTAAGATTATGGAATTCTGACACATTTGTAGCCTGTGGAACTCTTTCTTTGACATATAAAACTCTCTATATTTAACGTATACACCATAGCCAGTTTGGGGATAATTATATACCTATGAAACCTGTACTAGTCTGTTCTCATGCTGCTAATAAAGACATACCCAAGACTGTGTAATTTATAAAGAAAAAGAGGTTTAATGTACTCACAGTTCCACATGGCTGGGGAGGCCTCACAATCATGGCAAAAAGCAAAGGAGGAGCAAAGGCAAGTCTTCATGGCGGCAGGCAAGAGAGCATGTGCAGGGGAGCTGCCCTTTTATAAAATCATCAGATCTCATGAGTCTTTTTCACTATCATGAGAACAGCACAGGAAAAACCCACCCCCATGATTCAATTACCTCCCACAGGGTCCCTCCCATGACATGTGAGGATTATGGGAGCTATAATTCAAGGTGAGATTTGGGTGGGGGCACAGCCAAACCATATCAAAACCATCACCACCACTAAAGGCATAGGCATATCCATCACCTCTCAAAGTTTTGTCCCACCTCAGCTTGTGGTGTTTTCTTTTTTCTTTTATAATTTCAACTTTTATTTTAGATTTGGGGGATAGAAGTGCAGGTTTGTTACATGGGCATATTTTGGGTATGAATGATCTTGTCACCCAGGTAGTGAGCATAGTATGCAATCAGTAGTTTTTTAACCCTTTCTCTCCTCCCCCCGTCCCCTCTAGTAGTTTCCAGCATATGTTCTCATCTTTATGTCCATGTGTACCTAATGCTTAGCTCCCACTTATAAGCGAAGACATGTGGTATCTGGTTTTCTGTTCCTGCATTAATTCACTTAGGGTAATGGCCTCCAGCTGTATCTATGTTGCTGCAGTCAACATGATTTTATTACTTTTTGTGGCTACATAATATTCCATGGTGTATATGTACCACATTTTCTTTATCCGGACCACTGCTGATGGACACCTGGGCTGATTTCATCACTTTGCTATTGTAAATAGTGCTGCAATAAACATAGAAGTGCGTGTGTCTCTTTGATAGAATGATTTCTTTTCTTTTGGATACATACCTAGTAATGAATTGCTGGATTGAATGGTAGTTCTGCTTTAAGTTCTTTGAGACATCTCCAAACTGCTTTCCACATTGGTCTGCTTCTCAGGTGATGACTTTTCTTATTTTTTAATCTTGGACCAGAGCCTAGAGATAGAACATTTTCTTTTTTTTTTCTTATTGCTTTTTCTAGACCATTTCCCCTTTCTTCTTCCCTAAATACCAGTTCCTTTGAGATGCATGCTGTCAGCACAACTTCTCTTTGATACAGTCGTCTATTAATGTTCGAGCCACTCCACATACCATTTTTTGACAGTTTAAACAGCTCAATAGGTCTCTCACATAGTCACATGTTTATTAATTGGGGGGTATTCTGTATCTGCAAGAACGATCCATCCAACCTGTTGACATCTCACATTCTTTCTTCTCCCCCTTCCAAGGGTCATTTTCCTCCACAGTGCCTGTTTTACCATCTATTTCTGTGATATTATGCCAGATTTCTAAGCTCATTCCCATTCCTTTCATTGATCTGGGATATTTTCTCCAGACCTCTCATGACATGTTCTTTCAGTTATTCAGGTCTCTATTAAAATGAAACTTCCTTAGAAAGCCTTTTGAAGTATCCTAAGATAACCATCCCATCCTAACTCTCTTTCCTCTCTTTCTCTCATACTGCTTCATTTTTCCCCTATACCTTTTATTACCATCTTGACCATACATTATAGAGGAAAACATTTCCTGTCTCTTCCTATAATGTATATCCATAAGATAGGATTTTATCTGCTTGTTCACCACCATGTTTCTTGCACCAAAACACTGTCAATTCACATTAGACTCTATATAGGTATTGAGAATGAAATAATGAATAGATTATGTGTGTTTATAGCTATGTACCAATTTACCATGAACACTTTCAGGCCATTAATGAATTATCACACTGTCTCAATCCTCATATGGTAACTTTTCTATATTAAGAGCATTCCTGGGAATAATTTCCATCAGAATTTTTATATTTCCCCACTTGAAATTTTTCTGATGTGTTCTAATTAATCTGGTAACATTCATAGCTTATCCTGAATTGCTGTGTAGATTCCTCTTGGGGGGAATTTTGAAACAGGCAGGCCAGCTCTTTATAATATTTCTAGCATAAGTTTTGATAATTCTTTTGCTGCTGGATGAGTAACATTGCATTGATATCAAAGGTGAGGGAACACGGGTCATTCTTGTGAATGAGAAGATTTATTGCTTGCTTAATTTTCAAGGAAATACCTTTAGCTCCTTCTTAAACTATGGGTCTATGGGTCAGTAGCTTTTCCTGTGTTTATGTAGCAGCTTTATTCATGGGCCTGATGTTTGGCCTCTTCTGGGGAGTTCTGAGATTCTGCATCAGAAAAACGCTCTGCTTTGTGTACAAAGATGCTCTGTTGACCTGCCACCACAAGGCTCTTGCTGGGCTGTTTCACCAAGGTGGGAATGTCTTACAATTGTTTTCTAAAGCATTAATAATCCTTTTCTGATCTTTCTTGTGATCAGTGGCCTGAATTTGTAATATGTCTGGCAGTACCCAAAGACACAGACCAATGCTGAAAAAAAAAAAAGACTTTGCCCTTCTGAAAACCTGATTAAACTTTATATAGACTTCAGCCTCATTAACTCCTTTTTTTTTTTTTTTTGTAAGCAATTCTGTAGTACACTCTTAAGATTAAGATTAAGATGCACCGAGTCCAGGAGTTTGAGACCAGGCTGGGTAACGTAGTGGGACATCATCTCTAAAACAAACAAAAAAAAAAACAAAAAACAAATCAGTCAGGTGTGGTGGCATGTGCCTGTAGTCACAGCTACCTGGGAGGCTGAGATGGGAGGATCACTTGAGCCCTGGAGGTTGTGGATGCAGTGAGCCATGATCATGCTATTACACTTTAGCCTGGATGATGGAGTGAGATCATGTCTCAGAAAAAAAGATAAAACAATAAAAAATAAAAAGCTTCAATGAAGGCCTTCCCTAAGGTAACCTCCTCTGAAACTTAATTTTATATTTTCACAAAACCATAAGGTCTCTGAACTTGAGTAGGAAGGCTTCTTCCTATACTTTGTCATAGTTCATATTCAACAAATGCTAAAGCATTGATTAAGTACATAATGAAAAAAAATGGGAGGTGAAGAGAGAATGCACTTTTTTTTTTCACTTAGAGAGAATCTTTTTATGTTCTTTGGGAACTTCCTTGGTAGAAGTTTTAAAAGTTCCAACTGGGAACCTCTCTGCCTTAAATATGAATCACTGGCCTGGTGAGCCAGGTAAGATTTTGATGCACAAATTCCCATGCAAAAGTGGAGGGGAAATGCATGCATATTAGCACCCCTCCATGATTATTCTGAAAAAAAGAGAGAATGACTCACCAAAGGGGAGAAAAGTGACCAGAGAGCAAAAAAGGGCTAAGTGGGTTATGTTTTGGTTAGAAACTGTTTGTTATTAAATATGAGAAATATAGAATATACAATTTATTAAAAACAATTCTTGTGAAGTCTGTATGGTTTTCTTCATTTTCCTAACAGTATGTACTAATAATAGAAATTATTTTCAGACCTTTTTTGATTATTGTTATTTTATTGAATATATGTTTTTATCCTGTGGGGCCCTGTTTTACATGGCTTGCCTATTGTGACTCATCACTGATGTGATGGGAGCACCACCTAGGCTGGCTCTGGATGTTCTAGTAATCAGAGAAGGCTTCCTGGAAGGGACAGTATTTTGCCCAGGCCTTGAAGGATGGGTGGACTATGAATCAACAGAGATGACAGACAGAGTTTCCAGATGGAACCAATGATTAAAGTGACCAAGATGGTAAGCATCAGGGAGCAGGGAAGAGCTCAGTGTTGCTGGAATCTTTTGCCTGGAATGTGTCCTTTATACCTGATCATCATGCCAACACTCACACACACACACTACAACAACTTCACCTGGTGAACCTCACTCATCCTCGAAGTGTTAGTTTAGGCTCCACTCCCTCCAAGAAGCTTTCCCTGATTTCTCTCCACACAGTGCTATGTGAGGGGCTCGTGATGTAAACTCAGGGGGACCCAGGGCTTCTATTATCAAGACACTCATCACCTAATAATGCCAGTGCCCATTACCTCTCATTTCCAGGAGGACAGACAACTCTTGTTTATCCTTATATTTCCCCAGCATCTATCACAGTACCAGGAATATAATAAATCCTTAATAATTGTGTGTGTGTGTGTGAGAGAGAGAGAAAGAGAGACAGAGAGAACGGAGTAGAGAATACTTCCAAAACAAATCCTGAGAGACACAGCATGGAAGACACTGGTCTTCGTACCTGCCAGGTGAGTCAACTGTTCAGTCATAAGCTCCTATTGTTGAAGGGAGTCTTTAGAAATATCTAAATCATCCCCTCATTGTAGCAGACATTAGAGAATTTAGTATAGAGATAATGAGAAGGAAGGTATCTAAGAAAAGCACACAATTTGTGCCAGTTGGATCACTCTATTGGTTACCCCTCTGGTGCATTTCCCCTGTCCCATGTGATTACTTTGCAAATAAACAATGTAGCATTATTTTTATTTAAGAGCCAGAAATGTGCAATCCAAGATACAAAAAAACTGAAGAATAAAACCATGGCTAAAATGTCATGCCCTGAAGCATAGCTAAGTCTCACAGAAGTGACAGAATTCATTTGCTTGGAAATATTAAATATAGAATCCAGTCAGCAAACTTCCCTGGCTTCTTGCTCCACAGTCTATTGTCACTGTTGTCAATCACAGCTGCTCCATCCCTCGCCCACTCACATTTATATTGAGTGCACCTGTATGACTTTAAGGTACAAGGAGCCATAGTAATAAGGGATTTGGAGTAGAGTTTTTCTCGCACTGAATACATAAACCCAGTAAAATATTGGTTTAAAATAAGAGATTGACAGGTGATGAATACATTAATCGTATTGGTGAATAATATCAATCAGCTCTACAAAAAGACGTGTTCTTTTAATTTTCTTGTGAGTTATAAGAGCAAACAGATAATATGAACTTGTGACTTCACAGGATCTTCCATGTCTATTCATCCAACACTAATTTAACATGATAGGTCCTTGGGGTGTGGCAGTAAACAACAGACATGGCCATTTACTCTAGGACATCACTGTGTGATGGGTGGATGGATGGTGAATACATAATCGCAAATGTAACCATTTGTTCCTGCAGGTGCTGGAAGGAAACATGCATACATCCCAAGGACCCACGATGGCAGAATCCATTTTCATGTTCAGGCAAGGGCACCCTCCTAAGGAAATTACTCTTAGGACAGTATATTTGTCAGGGTTCACTAGAGAAACAGAACCAATAAGATTAGATAGATAGATAGATAGATAGATAGATAGATAGATAGATAGATAGAGTTAGATAATAGATATTTAAAGGAATTGGCTCATACAATTGTGGAGGCTTGGTAAGTTCAAAATCTAAAACTCTGTGTTAGTTTGCTAGGGTTGCCATAACAAAATATGACAGTCTGGGTGCCTTAAACAACAGAAATTTAGAAATTTATTTTCTCACATTTGTAGGGGCTAGAAGTCCAAGATCAAGCTGTCAGCAGGTTTTTTTTTTTTTCTTTTTTCCTGAGGACTCTTTCTTTGGTTTGCAGATATCTGTCTTCTCACTCTGTACTCACATGGGCTTTTCTCTCTGTGTGTGTATGTGTGCATGCGCGTGCGTGCGTGCATCCCTGGGCATCTCTTTGTAGTCCAAATTTCCTCTTCTTGGATGAACAGCAGTAAGATTGAGTAAGGAACCATCCCAGTGGCTTCATTTTAACTTAATCACCTTTTAAAGACCTTGTTTTCAAATACAGTTTCATTCTAAACTACTGGGGTTTAGGGCTTCAGTGTACAGACTTTGGGGGGAACACAATGAAGCCCATAACAGATAGGACCTGATGGGTAAGTAGGGTTTGCACTGGTGTGTTCTGACAGTGAGACTCATCACAGGCACATTCTCTGTGGGCACTCAGGATGCATTCTGTCTGGTCAAAGTGCAGCATTCACTGTGATGATGAGCTCCTGGTGAATCTATCCAAGGTATGAAGGAAATGGGGGAAAAAGGTCCCTTTTTCCCAGAGAGAACAAAATCTTAAAATGCCCTCCAGCCTCTGGCTCGTGCAAACCTGTTGAAGTTATTTTAACCTATATATTTCTAAAATGAGCTTAGGAGGTAAGGATCATTATTGCCCCTGCCTTGACAACGAGGCAAGTCTAATGGTTAAGTAACTCATCCAACATCATATAGCTAATCAGGTGGGGAGCCAGGATCTCTAACCACTACACAAGAAGGCTTGTCTCCAGGCCAGAGCTCAAGATCAGCAGAGTATGAGCAAGGAAGGGTGTGTGGTGAGAGATGAAGCTGGATAGGCGCCTTATAGGATTCTAGAAGGAAATTGGGCTCTACCTTGAGATCAGTGGGGAGACTCTGAGAGATTTAAGAGTGAGAACGATAGGATTAGAAAAGTCCTCTGACTGCTATTTGAAGAATAGATTATTTAAGGACAAGAATGCAAAGCAGGAGACCAAGGAAGAGGTTTCCACAGTTTTCTAATGAGAGAGGACATTGACTTGACTTGGACTAGGCTTAAGACAATAGAGATAGGAATAAGTAAAAATTCCAGATGTATTTTGAAGATGGAAGAAAGACCTAGTAATTAATTAGATATTGAGAGATAAATCTTTAAAGAGCTATGATGATATGATTAATTACATATAATATTCAATTATATATTATCAAGCAAAATACTTTTAAATTAGAAAATATCATGATAATGACGAATAATTTAAGATAGGCTGAATATATTTCTTTTGTCTAAATAAAATGCTCTGCTGTCAGTTTGTCTCCTTTGCCTCCACTCCCCATCCCCCATTAAGAAAAACGTTGAAGAAAATGTGCTACACAAAAGTCAGATTACAGCAAAGTCTAGGGTAATTGGCTCATACTCCAGTTCAGTTCCCATAGTTTCTGTGCATGTACCTTTTTTTAAACATCTACAGTATGTGGAGATATAAAATGAGTCCATTTACAGTGACACATTTAGCTCTAAGATGTGTTATCCTATCCAATATGTTCATAGATGAGCTGCCTTTTTGTAAAGTGTGTTTTCTTTATTACTATGAAAAAGAGGTTTGGGGCCCAGCATGAGGAACTGGGATACAGTGAGATTCATCCTGGGCACATGCTCTGTGGGCATGGAGGATGCATTCTGTCCAGTCAAAGTGCAGCATTCCCTGTGGCGGTGAGCTCCTGGTGAATCTATCCTCGGTCCAGTTCCAGACTGCTTTGCAGCCAAGCTTCTTCTTTGGCAGGGTTTGCCAGTGCTTTGTCATGGGGGAAGGAGGGTGGGATGTGAGCTCTACATTGGGTCCTAGGTGAGAACCATGCCATTAGTGACAAAGATCTGTGCTGAGGAATGTTAACTGGAGTGAGAAGCAACTGATTAAAATAAAAGATTGAAGAGCCAACGGAATAGAGGCTCCCTGCTCCGCCTACTACACTGCATGAATACCCTGGCCCTGAGGACACTCCGACAAGACTGGGCACCACTGGTCCTTCAGGCAGACCTAACTGCGTGCCCGTTCCTGCCTGCATCCTTACCAAGTGGCATTTTCCACAGGAGAGTCAAAACTATTCCAACCCTGTGAGGACAAGCTCAAGTGTTACTGCCTCCAGGAAGTCTTCACCAGTACCTCTTTCCTGGCTCATTGGCCCTGAATTCCTCTAGCCTGCTGCTTCCTCCAGCCTGGGATCATGGGTGGTGGTCTGGGATCTCTGTAGGTAGCACTTGAACAAGGGATTAAACAACGTCTTACCGTGAGGAAGTCACTGCCTTTCGATTCTCTTTCAATTCTTATCTTTAAGGCAAGGGAAAAAGTTCAAGTTTGGTGCTAATATGTCTTTACTAACTCTGATGCTTGCTAGTCATTTTTTCTTAATAAAGAGAGAGCAGGCCTTGGGCTTAGAGGCTTGGCAGCAGTATCTATCTGGAATTTAATAAGATTGTTTTATTTTTCAGATACTTTTTATTTATGGCAGAGATACCAGTGTTCCATTTATGTTTGTGACACAGATCTTCCTTCAAAAATAAGTGTACTTAAGTAAAAAGGGGAATTAAGGGGGAATGCTAAGTGATAGGAGAGGAGTTAGGAAAATAGAGCAAACATTGTGAATAACAAAAGTTTAATCACCACAGATCTAGACAGCTCTCATGCCCTGATGCACAGATAGGCAGGTCTCCACATTCATAGACAACCGAGTCCCCAAAGGTATGTGAGAGAAATACATGCAATAGGCAGACTTATTATGAAAGCTGACAGAATTACATTTCCAGAGTCCAGTATCTATTCTTTAATTGTCTTCTTTTATATTTGAACTCCTAGTCCACTGTGGTCCAAAGAACATTCAACTGAGGATGGAGGCTTGCTAATTTTCCCTCACCTAGTGAGGCCCATGCTTGAGCTTCATGAAATTTAAGAGAATTATTATTATATAGTTACATAATCATTTCATTTACTATCTTTTTCTTTTTCTTTTATTTTTTAAAAGCAGAAAACAATAAAATGGCCTTCAATTGCATGAACACTGTTCTAAAAAGATAACAGTAAGACCGAACCTGAACTGTTGGCTACCTGGCTGTGCCATATTAATAGCTTACAAGGATCAGATATAGAAATGTCAATCACAGGTGGTGTAGAGGTGTCCATGTACAGAGCACAACATTGTATATTAAAAGGATGTTGAGCTTTTATAATTATTGCTATAGTTTTATACAGTGTAATAAGCCCATGATAAATAGGAGCTTATATTTGATCTTAATGAAGTGCTATTTTATATTATTATTGATTTATGTTTCTCCCCCAACAAAGTTTTAACCTTCTGAGACTTAGAGACTCATTTAATGCTTTGACCCCCAGATCCTCTTTGCAGGGTGCAGGAGGATGTGTATGCTCTTAACCTTTACAGCAAATCTCCTCTTTTGGATGGGGTATTGCAATTTTCTTTCAGAGGATCACACTTAGTCCAGTTCAATGTAGTTTAGAAGGGGCTGACTTCATCTCTGGTTCCATGGGTGGACACTTGATCCACTCTGGTTAAGCAAAATACTGCATCAGTGTAACTCATTTGTGAATGGGTACATGATCCAAGCTGGACCAATAAGAGCCCTACCTAGAGTTTTGCTTGAATTGTTAGGATAAAGGAATTTTCTTTCCTGAAGCACCAGGGTTATTTTCTGGAGAAATCATGACCAAGACTGAAGCCAATGCATAGAAAAGCAGAGCCGTGAGTAATAAAGCAAGCCTGGATAACTCTGTTTGTGCTCTAGTTCAAGCCGTTTCTGAAAGTATTACTCTAGAACTTTTCAGTCACATAAACCAACAAATTTCCCCTCCACCTTTTTAGGTTTAAGCTAGTTTCAGTTGAGTTTTTGCATTTTGCTCTGAAAGAGTCCTCACTAATACATCTCTTCTTCCCACAAGTACAGTGCCAGGCATGTGATGTGTGCTTGGTAAATATGTGTTGATTTGAGTGCTGCCAGTTCCCCTATACTTAGAGAACAGGATGGTGTAATCTTTTTTTTTTAATATACTTCAAGTTCTGGGATACGTGTGCAGAACATGCAGGTTTGTTACATAGGTATACACGTGCCATGGTGGTTTGCTGCACCCATCAATCTGTCATCTACATTAGGTATTTCTCCTAATGCTATCCTTCTCCTAGTCCCCAACTCCCACACAGGCCCCATGTTGTGATATTCCCCTCCTTGTGTCCATGTGTCCTCATTGTTCAACTCCCACTTATGAGTCAGAATATGTGGTGTTTAGTTTCCTGTTCTTGTGTTAGTCTGCTGAGAATGATGGTTTCCAGCTTCATCCATGTCCATGCAAAGGACACAGACTCACAGGATGGTGTAATCTAAATGGCACTGGAATATGAGTCTAAAGATTTAAATCGTCTCATTCAGCACACGTTTACTGAGTATTTCCTTAGTGCCAGGCACTGTTCTAGCTTCTGGGAATATGATTGTGAGCAAATA
This sequence comes from Hylobates moloch, assembly GCF_009828535.3. Taxonomy (NCBI): domain Eukaryota; kingdom Metazoa; phylum Chordata; class Mammalia; order Primates; family Hylobatidae; genus Hylobates; species Hylobates moloch. Next base: position 242,349 of record NW_026652337.1, read on the forward strand.
AAGTCCCATTTTAATGGAAAGAATATTCAAATAGAAGAATATATAATATGTCAGGTGGTGATATATTATATGCAGCTATGAACAAAGACTTGCTACCAAGTAGGTGTGGAGACTGAGTGAGCCACTTTATCATTCCGAGTTTCAGTTTTCTCATATATAAAAAGAAGAGTTGGAGTTGCAATTCTCTCTCTCTCTCTCTCTCTCTTTTCTTTTCCCCAGGAACACAACCACCACCCACACGAGCAATATTTCCATTTCTTAACACACTTTTATAAACCTTAATCCTGAAGCACACCTGAAAATATATTTGTTGGTAGCTGATATTTCCAGGAAATTTTATTTTTTCCTGTGTTTATTAGTAAATTTCTCTTTGTACAATTTTGAGATCTATGAATCCGTTCTTGTTCAGGTTTCCCAGAAGTGAGCTGGATTCCCAAGGGGTTTTGGGGCTGCCTCAACTAGCTGAATTCCCTCGAGGTCTTCACCTGAGATTGCTGTCTGAGTCTACCTGTTCTGTCTGCAAGTTATTCCTGAAATCAATGACAGTCGGTTGCTCAGTCGCCTTTCATTTGGTGAAAAGCTTCTGTTATCTCTGAACCTTGGCTAAGTTGAGACATCCTTTTCCCCCCACACAGCTCCTCAGTTAATCACTTTACTTATCACTATCTCTGGTCTTGCCTGCCTCTTCCTATAAGTTTTCAGAGTCTTCAGAAATTCTCTCCCAGTGGAAATGGTCTCAGTGGCACTACTGCTGCTGCCTTTTAAAGTGATACCATAAATAAAATTTGGCTCTGAAGAGTGAATCACATCCTGTGCTTCTCAAGTGATGTTTGTAGACCTTATTTCTATGTTTGTATATTATTTGAAAAAAATATTTATTGAGCATATACTATGTGCCTGTGGGTGCTGCATTGCTGTGTTTCCTCCAAATCCCTTGTTCTTCTCTCCAGTAGGAGTAGGACAGAATTAAATTTGCTTTTGGGCAACCACCTTCTTATTCTCATCACACTTACTGTTCTCTCCATTTTGCATACTACATGCACACTTAGCCCACCACTCCTTGTTCCTCTATCTCATCACAGCTAGAGGTCCAATGCCTCCTTTCCAGACAATTCCCAGGATGTCTTCCAGACCACTAAGACATCAGGCTCTTGGAAAAACATATCCTTTAGTTTTTTCTAAAAGCCTTTTGGAAGACGACTGTGAGTCCTTTGGGAGGGATTCCTCGAGAGGTGATTTTGATCTTGGGCATATGGTATACCCTTCATAAACCCTTCCTGGGCATTCTGCTCATAGTACTAGCTTATTTCAGTCTGAAAACCCTTGAATGGTGCGCTGAAGGGATTCATCCTCCACTTATCCCCCACCTTCCATGACATTGGTAGGCTGTGTAGCTTGGGAATCTCCAGCAGCGACAGCATAGTTTGTATAATCCTAGGCAGCCCTATTTTAGTTCCATCCTGCTGATTAAGTCACATGGCCACCACCATGTTTGTCTCTGAAATGCATGTCAGAATCACTGCTCTGGTTCCATGACCATGCTATTTTGTGCCATTTCTCCTAAGGAGGGAGACTGTATCTGATTTCTCTTAATCTTCTCAGCACCTTCTCACTGCTTTGCATGCAGAGAGTGCCCAGTGAATGTTTTCACAATTGGATTTTGAATCAGTTACTTGGATAGCTGTTGACAATATCCCAGCTTCTTGATAAAGTAAAACCTTATGTTAGTCATTGAATTTCTATCAAAGGCATTGCAAACTGGTTATTGATTTTCTTTTATAAAAAAGAGAAATAAATCTACCCTTTGATACTTATGCTGGCACTAAAATGTGAGCTAGGGCAGTCAGCTATAACTCAAAAGTCACATGAAGCACTTATTAAATTAAAAATAAAAATAAGAGAATAAACATCAGATCGGGATTTAGTTAATTTTAAACAATAGCTAAAAATAAGAGAATAAACATCAGATTGGGATTTAGTTAACTTTAAACAGTACCTAAGTGCACAATCTTGAGAAAATCTGGAGTCCCCTCCATAATTTGGAAGAGGTTTTTTTGTTTGTTTGTTTGTTTGTTTGAGATGGAGTCTCACTCTGTCATCCAGGCTGGAGTGCAGCGGTGCGATCTTGGCTCACTGCAACCTCCGCTTCTTGGGTTCAAGCAATTCTCCTGCCCCAGCCTACCTAGTAGCTGGGATTACAGGCACCCATCCCCATGCCCAGCTAATCTTTGTATTTTAGTAGAGACAGGGGGTTTACCATGTTAGCCAGGCTGGTTTTGAACTCCTGGCCTCAAGTGTTTCACCGGCCTCGGCCTCCCAAAGTGCTGGGATTACAGGCATGAGCCACCACCCATGGCCAATATTTTGGGGTTAACTCCTTATGTTTTTCCCTCTTTCTCCATTGCTCATTCACATAGGCTACCTTAGAACTGTCCTACTCTATGTCAATGTCGGCATGAATCTCAGTTTCTTCACTCTTTCCACCACAATTCATGTACAAGCAGTCATTTTGTGAATTTTGTAATATGAAAGAACTGGGATAGGTGAGAGAGTGAGTGCTTGGAGAGCATACATTCGTCTATCTTGCTGGATATACCCATCTTCTTTCCTTTTATTTTTTTCCTCCCTCCTTCAGTGGAGAAACCAGTTAATTCTCCCCCTTGTTTCACAACCAGCTCTTCCACCTACATGTGCGCCCTCTTCAATCCAAATCATTTTTCTGAACAGTCCACTTCCTAAGAGTACTGGTATCATAAAAATGTCCCCATCTTATGATGCAGAAAATGAGTCTCCCATATTTAATATGGGCTTCAAGTGGAGTTGCTCCCATCTGAAACTCCACATCTCTAAAGGACAGTACACTAAAAATGGGGTGAAACTTGCAGATGGAGTGAAACATTAAAAAACCAAAAAGTTGGAGGAACTGATCTTCAGCACCCAAGCTCCAAAAAAAAAGCTACGCAACAGCTCCTTCCCTTGACTTCTGCTTCCGCAGAGCAGGACCTGAGAAACCTCTGGACACTTATGGCATGAAATCTAAAGAGCCACATGTCAACTGTGGGAGAGTTAAGTTCCTAGCCTGAGGCAAGTGCCTTACGATGGGGATATCCCTTTACATCCCACCTGTGCATTGAGAAAGAAGTCAGAAGCTTTCCATGAAATGTTATATAATGAGTCTCCATCAATGGCTCTATGGAATAGACTGTATTAAAACAAATGCAGTAACTGGAGGCCCCATCTTTAACCACCAGAAAGGTCTTTTCCCTCCCAAATGGTAGTGTCCCAGTTCAGAAGGCTAACTGCCAGAAGTTTATTGTGTGCAAGTGTAGCAATTTCTAGTTTCCACAGGATGAAAATTAGATGAAGGGTACTCGATAAATGCTTGCCAATTATGATGCTCTGGCAGCAGCAGTGCATATCCATGCTTGAGCCCAGTATGGTGCTGACTCGTGCTCTTCCAGTGGAAACCCAGCTACTCTGCCAACACTCCTTGCTGTGCAGCCTTCAAGGAGGGCTTCCTCTTAGCTGCAATGCAGCCTTGCAGTGGCTTGCTAGAAGTGTAGAGTGAGGCAGGCAAATAAATGGTGGAGAATCATCAACATGGCCAAAGGAGTGTTGGGTCCATGTGTTCATAGGGTTCTAGATGAAACCAAAAAATATATTAGATCATGGAACCTCCAGGGCTATGGTCTCTAGACCAGGGATCAACAAGCAGTGTGACCTGTGGGCCAAATCTGTGTATGACCTGTTTTTGTGCAGCTTGCAATCTAATAATTATTTTTACATTTTTAAACAAACAAAGAATATGTGGCATAATATGTAGGTGGTCTGCAAAGCCTAAAATATTTACTAACTGGCCCTTTAAATGAAAAGTTTGCCAAGTCCAGCTCTAGGTCAATAATATTCAATCTTGGCTACACACTAGGATCACCCAGGGAATCTTTAAAAACAAAACAGCACAAATAAATAACTCCGCCTTTGAATAGGGGAGAGCAAACTTTTCTTCTGTCTATATGCACACTCAACACAGAATACCTCTGTGACCAAATGGGTAGGGTCCACACCAATTCGCTATGGATACCAACTGGGTTTTCTATGATTCAATTCGACTCTGACACTTACCAGAGTTAGCAGCAGACCCCACAGGTTAAGGGCTCAATCCCACAAGACTGCTCCAACTTCAAATGTTGATGGAAAGTCCAGGTTGTCATGTGTGCTTCTTACCAATGGCTGTAAATCAGAGGTTCATAGCATTCCCTCCTTGGGTTTGACCATTTGCTAGAATGGCTCACAGAACTCAGAGAAAGTTCATTTACAACATTATTGCTTTAATATAAAGGATGCAACTTAGAAACAGCCAGATGGAAGAGATAAGTAGGGCAAGGTATGGAAAAGGGGTGTGGAGCTTTCACACCCTCTCTGGGCATGACCTCCATGTGGTCAGCAACCTGGAAGCTCTCTGAAGCTCTTCTGTTAAGATTTTTTTTTTTTGTGGAGGCTTCATTACATAGACATAATTGATTAAATCATTGCCCATTGCAAATTAAGTCTACTTCCAGCCACTTTCCCTTCCCTGGAGGTCAGGGAGGTGGGTGGTGAAAGTTCCAACCCTCTAATCACACGGTTGGCTCCCCTGGCAACCAGCCCCCCATCCTTAGAGGTTTTCCAAAAGTCACCTCTTTAGCATAAACTCACCACTTAGGACATTCCAAAGACTTCAGGAGCTCTGTGCCAGGAATAGAGACCAAGAGCAAATATATATTTATTATAAATCACAATATCACAGCTCTAAACCAACCTATGGAATTAGGCTTTCCAAAATGTCATTTGCATTTTTGTAAACCTCCTCTCCAAGTAATTCTGATGTTTATCAGTGTTGAGACTGATGTATATGCTTTACTTTTAAAAAGATCCTCATTACAGACCTTTGCACTGTGCCCCATTTAGTGGAGTGTCAGGTCTACAGTGAATTAATCACAGCTTGTTTCGGCAGAAGGGATGTTTGCGGCAGGACTGATTAAGAGAAAGCCTCCAAGAAAGCTTTTACCTTGCCCAGGGAAAATCTGAAGAGTTACAATAAAGCTGACATTTATTGAGCACTACTGTATTTGCTAAACACTTTATGTACATTTTCACATTGATTCCTTCAGCAACTCTATAAAATAAATTATCACAAGGTAAATGAGGTTTAAGAAGGTTAAGTAATCTGTCCAAGATTACCTAGTTATTAAGTGGCAGATCTGGGATTTGAACCCGGGTGTGCTGTACCACCAGGCTGTCACTGAGTGGAACCTCCAATACCTGGAGATCTGATAGACCATCTTGGGAGTCACGGAGTGCAATGCATGAAATTCATCAGCAGATACTCCTGCTCTTACAAAGGGCCTCAGATCTGGGGATCTAGGGCCTCCTGTCTTGGAGAGGATCAATGGGGCAGGGGGCATCTGGATCTTAGCCCCTCACCCACCTGCGGTATTTCTCTGGTTTTGTAGACTCTCATCCTTTACAGGCCTAAAATGCCACACACAGAACTGTACCCATTGTAGAAAGCAAGCACCTACCCACTGCAATGAAGGTTAGGCAAACATAAAACATAACCCTAATGGTGCCCTCTGGAGTTGTCCAATGCAGAGGCCCTGATATTGCTTAATTCTATAGAGGAAACTGAGCCTTAGTGAGATTCATGAACTTGTTCAAAGTTGCAGGGACTCTGAAGGGTGATGTCTGTCTAAGGCCCATCCTCCTTCTGTGATGTCACCACTGCCCTGACTGTGACCAGTTCATGGACTCATCTGATTCTGAAGAGTATCTTTTCCCTTCTCTGTCCATTTTATTGGAAAGTCATTGGGGGCCTTCCCAATAAAGGAACCGTCCAGTGATTCCTGTAGCCTCTCCGTGAGGTTTGGGTATGAGCTATCCTTTCTTCCATCTCTCAGTGGCCTGGTTCCTGTTGAAGATTTTTCCCCTTCAAGGAGGCCCAACTGCAGCCACATTGTCAATTGCTCACTGGTTACCATGGAAACAGGTCTCAAGAGGGACTGCTTTTCTCCCTCCCTGAATGAGGCATATAGGGCTTTGTGAGGGGCAGCACTTCCCCTTTCGTGGCCAGAAGGACTGGCCTTGGGTGATGAGGTTTATACTATTTTACCTAGGGACTCCCCCTGTTTGTCAGGATGACATTGCCAATATCTCATTCTGGAGAACAACTGTTCTTACTTGGAGAACACATCCTCTCTTTTTAGATGGTTAAAAGGCCTTCTCTTTTACACAATGATTATGATAGTAGAAACAATGGTTTAAAAGATATCATCGCTTTAGTAAAGTAAAAAGTTTGTGGCCACACACAACAACATGGATATGTCTCAAAATTCTTATGATGGGTGAAAGAAGCTTTGCCAAAAAGAGCACATACTCTGTGATTCCATTTACACAAAATTTGAGAAAGTGCAAATTCATCTAGAGTGACAAGAATCAGATCAATAGTTGCACAGGCTAAGGTGGTGGGAAGGATGGATTATAAAGGGGCACAAGGAAATTTTTTGAGGGGTAAAATGTCTTGATTGTGGTGATGCTTTCACAGGTGTATGCTTATTTCATGGACACAGGGAGGGTAACAACACACACTGGGGCCTGTCGGGGGTTGTGGGGAGGAATCACATCAGGATAAACAGCTAATGTATGTAGGGCTTAATACCTAGGTGATGAGTTGATAGATGCAGCAAACCACCGTGGCACATGTCTACTTATGTGACAAACCTGCATGTCCTGCACATGTATCCTGGGACTTAAAATTAAATTAAAAATAAAACCCATCACATGGTGCATGTTGAGTAGATGCAATTTAGCGTACTTCTGTTAGACCTCAATAAAGCTGAAACAAGGTAGCAATCTTTTGTTGGTTCTCAATTTTTATTTTTACTTTTTGCTTTTTAAAAAAGTTTTGTAGAGACAGGGTCTCACTATGTTGCCCAGGCTGGTTTCAAACTCCTGGCCTCAAGTTATCTTCCTGACTCAGCCTCTCAAAGTGCTGGGATTATAGGTGTGACCCACCAAGCCCAGGATACCAACGTCTAGCAAGCACAGGGTGCTGAGGTAAACAGTTCTAGATACAATGATGAAGGAGGTGAAGTTTGCTTCTGTTGTCTTCTCTAGACTCAACCCGACTCCCAGTATTCTGCATTACAGCAGAAGGAGATTCCATAACCAATTAGCATTAAGATATCTGGAGACTTAATGGAGCCTGTCTCCTAAGAGTGTTTACATTTCACAAATAATTCATGTTCTATCTGGAACAGTCATGTTCTATCTGGAGTAGTCATGTTCTATCTGGAAGCAGCAATCTTCAGTGGTGGAATTTTAAGTTGCAAGTTACCTAGTCTAAGTAGTACTTTGAGACTCTTTATATTTGATCGTCTTTGTCAAATGTGGGGATTGATGATTCCTTCTGTATTCCTGGGGCCTTTTGTTGTGTTTTGGCCTATTTATTATACTTACCATTTCTGTTTCCATAATTATTATTCTGCCCAGAGTTTTTTATGTAAATATGATGCACTGTAGTCATAAACATAAATAAATATATAGGTAGTTATAAATATATGTATGTGTATCTGTATGTATGTGTATGTGTGTGTATATGTGTGTGTGTATATAAAATGGCATAGTATTTGAACATAATCTACATAAATTTTCCCCCATAATTTGAATCATCTCTGGATTAATAAGAATACCTAATACAATGTAAATGCTATGTAAATAGATGTTATACTGTATTTTTTATTAGCTTGTATTTTTTATTGATTTTTAAAAATACTTTTTATCCACAGTTTGTTGAATCAGAGGATGTGGAATCCACAGATATGGAGGGCCAACTGATTGTATGCACACACATATATATGCATTTATACATTTATTTATATTTATAACTAGAGTTTTGACTCATGAGGGCAAAATCTGAATGGATAATGCATTGAGTAAAAATATCTTTGCAGGTTGTACATATTTGTTCAACATCAAAATAAACCTCATCACCTACTGTGCACTCAGAACTATTCTAGCAACTAGACATACAAACAAAAGTAAGATATAGTCGCTGACTTGGAGGCATTAATAATGTAGTATGGAATGTAACTCAGTAAGTGGGTCGTTGAAATGAAGTGGGATATACAGGCATCCTTGGAGATACTGTGGGTCCTAGTTCCAAGCCGCTGTAATGAAGCAAATATTGTGATAAAATAAGTCACACAAATATTTTTGGTTTCTCTGTGAGTATAAGTTATGTTTATACCATACTGTAGTCTACTACATGTGCAATAGTTAGTATATGTCTAAAAAATATAAATACTTTAAAATACCTTATTGTTCAAAAATGCTAACTGTCATCCGAGCCTTCAGTGAATCGTGATCTTTTTGCGGGTGGAAAGGTCTTGCTTCGATATTGATGACTGACTATTTAGGGTGGTGGTTGCTGAAGATTGGGGTAGCTGTGGCAAGTTTTAAAAATACGACAATAATAAAGTTTGCCATATCCATTGACTCTTCCTTTCACAAAAGATTTCTCTGTACCATGCAATGTTGTTTGAAAGCATTTTACCTACAGTAGAACTTCTTTTAAAATTCAAGTCAATCCTTTCAAACGCTGCTACTTATTAACTAATGATGTAATATTATAAATCCTTTATTGTCATTTCAACAATATTCATAGCAGCTTCTATTTTATCTCATGATAAAACTTCTCATTCTTCCAAGTTTTATCATGAGATTACAGCAATTCATTCCTATCTTTGGGTTCCACTTCTAGTTCTACTTCTCTTGCTATTGCCACCGCATCTTCAGTTACTTTCTCCACTGAAGTCTTGAACCCTTCAAAGTCATCCATGAGGATTGGAATCAACCTCTTGCAAACACCTGCTAATGTTGATATTTTCACCTCCTTCCATGAATCATAACTGTTGTTAATGACATCTAGAATGGTGAATCCTTTCCAGGGAGTTTTCAATTTACTTTGCCCAGATCCTCAGAGGAATCACTATCTATGTATGGCAGCTGTAGCCTTATGAAACGTATTTCTAAAATATTAAATCTTGAAAGTCAAAATTGACTCGATGCATGGGCTCAGGGCATAGGGAAGCCTGAGAAGAGAGAGAGAGATGGGGAAATGGCTGGTCGATAGAGTAGTCAGAACACACACAAAATGTGTCAATTAAGTTCATTGTTTTATATGGGAGAGGTTTGTGGTGCCCCAAAACAATTATAATAGTAACATCAAAGATCAGTCATCATAGATCACCATAACAGTTATAATAATAATGAAAAGGTTTGAAATATTGTGGTAATGAACAAGATGTGATATAGAGACATGTGTGAGCATGTGCTGTTGAAAATATGGCACTGATAGACAACACAGAAAAACAATATCCACAAGGTGCAATAAGGTGAAGTGCAATGAAACGACATGTGCTTGTCTGCTAAGATCTTAGTAAACACAGGAAAATAGGACTTAGGGCAGCCATTGGGGTGTCAGCAAACGGCTCCGGAAAGAGGTAATAGCTATGCTAAATTCCAAGGAGCTGCAGAGTTAGTCAGCAATGAGGTGAGAGAAGGACTCACCTGGAAGTGGTTCTTTTGAGAGCCTGAAAGAATGCATTATTTTGGAATGTCACCTGGGTCCTAGGAAGAGAACAATCTGAAGTGATATTTAGAAACTAGATTATGATTATGTGTTGTCATATGGCCAGTGGGCAGCCTTTGTGAGGTTTCAAGCAGGGTAGTGCAGAAATCAAAATTTAAATTTAGAAGGATGATTTTGGCTATTGTAAAGCTGTTTATGTGCAGACAAGGTAGCAGTTGAGAATCAGGTGAGGAGACTCCTGTGGCAGTCTAATGAAAGACAATGGTGCCCTGAACACTAGGATACTGGGATAGGGATGGAGGCCAAGGATATATTTGAAAGGTACTAAGAAGGTAGAATCAACAGGACTAGATTCAGTGGATTGGATATAATTGCAGGAACCGTATAGAAGGGAAAGCTAGGAATGACACCCAATGCTTGGCCTCATGTAACTGCATGGTTAGTTAATGGAGGATGGGCTCAGGTTTATGTAAGGTTAGAAGAGATGATGAGTTCTACAAGGACTGTTGAGTTGGAGGCAGGAGAGACTCATCTAGAAATCAAGAAGGAGATCACATTTAGGCGTCTCGAACTCAGGAAGCAGGTCCAGCCTGTAAATACAGATTTAGCGTATTGATGGAACTTGAAACCATCAGGAGAGGATGAAACAGTAAACACAAGTTGAATTAAATTATCAGTGATAGGTTATTTTAGTCAAGACTTTGTCATATATCACAGGTGATTTTTTGTTTGCACAGCAAAGAAAGAAGTCAGTAATTAGTGGCAGGTATAACTGAGAACTATTCTTCTTTGACTGTAAAGATGGGCATGGCTATTGGGGATTGAAATGTGGCGTTTGGATTAGAGTTGCAAAAGTCCCAATCCATGAGTTTTTATCTGATTGTACACATTTAGGCTTTTAAAAAATGTTTCCTTGTCAATATTCCCACTGCATTTGAGACACACCTCTATGAGAGGAGTCAATAACCTTGGCTGATATCATATATTTACATGATGCCCTTGTGCATTAAGCCCCTTGAGGCCAGGTGCCAGCACGGCTTATTTAAGTTTTGGCATGCACTGAAAGATTGCTCTGCTAAACCGACTGCTTCCTCTCCACAGTTCCCATGTTGAGTTTCTTTGCAAATCACTGTTGACTCCCACATTGACTTTTGTGTATTCACGAGAGCAAATTTAAATGGAGAGGTATTTGTATTCAACTGAAAGAAGAATTCTACTTATTTTTTACTTAAAGAAAAAATAACAATTGATTTTGTATAATGTGTTGAATGCTGAATTTATACGTGTGTCTTTGTTGCTTATTATAATCTAAACTACTGGACAGATGTTCCTGTTGGTTTTTGTGCAAACGCTGAGGAGATCCCTTTTAATTTGGTCCATGAACTCTGCGATTTTCCTTAGCTTGCCAGACCAAATATTCATTCTCCATAATCACCCAGAAAAGTAACCAAAGGTCTCTTTGTTTCTGTCAAATGCTAAGATACACCAATCATATCAGAACGGTGTCCGTTTGTGTTCACATCTTAATTTTCAGCCAACTGTTTTTGTGTTTACAGTCTGCATTAATTAATTTGGGGCATCATGAAAATGGTTTGTGTTTGATGGGTGAGTTTCATAATGAGCAGAATTTCTGCATGGATTTCTTACTCATTTAACAGTTGAGAACATGCCATTATTTTATAAGCACTACCGATAAATCATTTGGCAAATACTTCTCAGCTGTTTATAATAATTTTTATTTCCTATGATTTCAATTGTCTCTGCATTTTTCCTTGTAAATAGTTGAAGAGTAAGCACATTTTCAAAGAGCTGTAGGGAGGCTGAGATGCCAGTTGCATTTTAACGATATAGGGCATTATCGTTCTTACTGTAGCCAATTCTCTTTTAAATCATTGCAGTTTCTGCTCTAGCCTCCAGCTATAGAATTCTTTTCAAGCTGGCAGTGAACTTGGCAGGTTGCCAGAAGAAATATAAAGGTGTTTTGGTCCACCAAAGTATTTTGAGTGGTTCTTAGTGATACAGTTTTCCTCAGTACATCTGCAAAACATTTTTCTGAAGTGAATTTTCATGTGAAAAGCCTCCTTAATCATCACCAGTATTGTTTGTTTCAATGCAGTTATTTAAGTGCCCCCCTGGGTGCCTACAAAATAAACAAGGGAATCTTCTAAAGAGTTTTAAAAGTGGCAGGTGCTGAGGCTGTGCCCTATTCACTTAGTTTGCAATGACATTTTTGTGCTAATCTATAGACAAACAAGAGACAGGTGACACACCAAATCAAGAACAATGCAAAAGAGAAGGAGGTTTTAGCCAATGGGGTCAGCTCTAGATAAGATGCTTTTGAGGCAAACACATACAAGAAGTAACTGCTTTTTAACCCCCTTGCTGTTTGCATTCTGGCTGTAAAAATCTGATATTGAAACTTGAGATGGTAACTAAACTTTTTGATTTTTAAATAAAAACAAAAGATTCAAGATTAAAATGTCTATGTGTCTGAATTTCACCTGTATGTATATGTTCACATATGTATATCCACTCACATAGACATATATTTGTATTTTTAAAAAATGAATACTATTGTTAAACATTAAAATGTGAAAATAACCATTTGTTTGCTATTTTGGCCATGAATTCAATTCATGTATGTTATATTTTCACAACAAGCCATGGTATTTGCATGCCAAACACCAACACACGATGAAATTTAAGAAATAAATGATTAAACACATCCGTATATTTTTGTCTTCTTTATTGATTGCCATTTATATGTAAAAAATTTGTTTCTAGTGAACTTGTGTTTAAAGTTGGATTAGTCATTAATTTACAGATACTTGATGGGAAGTTGATTTTGTTAAGCTTTAATGCAGGCACATTATTAACCACCAGCCTCCTATTTCTTTTTTAAAGTAATCCTACTCATAAGTTGGTGAGCAAGTTTTATGGAAGTTTTTTTAAAGCCTTTTTTTTTGGTAAAAACTGTAAATAATACTGAATGCAAAAAAAAAAAAACAAAAACACTATAAAAGCATCAAAATATTCCACTATGCTGAAGGGTAGAATTTTGAGGACATTTATATACTGCTTAGGAAAAGCTGAAGATTTTGCATATTACCCTATAAAAAAAAGAATCAGACAATGGCATTTTATCCAGCCCTTTCTACTCTAAATTCTGCTCATTATGAAACTCACCCTTGCCTTGGCAAGGTTCGTTTTGATTATCATGATCAAGAACAAGAAGTTCTCACTGTGCTGATGGTGAGATCTTTAGTATCACTACATTTCAAGCTTTGTATCTATTGTTTGAGCTCAGTTGCTTCTATGGCAATCAGCCTTGTTTAACATAAATGTATTATTTACCAAATGAAAATAGAAGGCAACATATACCTTCTTATAGCAAATATGGCAAAAGGAAATTTAGATTTAGGAACAAAAGGAAATTTAGATAGCAATGTTGTGATATTGGGAGCATACAAATGTCATTAGAATTGAATTGAGAATCCATGAACCAAACAAAGCACTTCAACAGATTTGGGTTGAGATTTGTTTCTGATGTGGTGGAGTCCTCTGCTCAACTTAGAGATGACTACTGTTGATGCAGCAGCTGTGGAAGAGAGGGCCTGTTGCCATCACTGGAAGGGTTATTATGTTTTGAGAATTACCAGGGAACTCTCAACCAACTAGGTAATAAGGCAGTTGAGGGTGAGGTATTGTCCATTGGCCAGTCTGCATCAAGGATGCAATGAAAGTCTTTAGCTTTAATATTTGTGGCCTGCTATTTTTCCTACTGAACACATTATGATCATTTTTCCTATCAAACAATGGCTCGGGATTTATCAAAACCACAAGCCTTCTGCTTGCCAGGTTTGCATCTTGGCCTTCAGAGACAAACCTTAACCTTCATTGAAATACACTATTTCAATGCCTGCCAGAAATGGGAGTAAACAGAACAGAAATTTAAAGAAATGACAACCTTTGATTAAATAAATATGTTTAGGGAATACATTGAGAATAGGCTGTTCAGTTTAAACACATTGCAGGCCATTTTTTCTTATAAAAATGGGAGGAATTACAATGAAATACAGATTATGTAGAGGATGTATAACTACCAAAAGGAGGTGATGCTTTTCACGAAGAGAAGCATGGATCCCTTTGGTACTTTGATGAAACTCCGTGTGCACACGCACATTCACGCACACATACTGACCACATACGCATATAAATAAACATATATATATATATATGATAGAACTTTACGGGAAACAGAGACTCCATTGAAGTGAATCCACGGACTTCCCCAAGAACTGTGAACACACCTGGTTGAGGACTCTGTGTAAGAGCATGCAAAATATTACCAATCCAGAGTTTCTTTTGGAGGGGAGTGCTAAATATTGCTTTTGCGTTACGACTACCGCATTATTTTGGTGACCAGCACAGAGTGGAGGAAACCAAACGCTCTTGAATTGTCTGTCAATATAACCAAGATAACTTGCATTTCCACAGGGCTTTATATTTTTGAAACCACATTCCCATCTATAGCCTTGTACAGCAAAGTGCAAATACTGTAGCATTATCTCCACTTTACAGGAGAATACACAAATGTGGGAGTTAAGCGCCTGCCTGCAGACCAGAGATCCCTAACCTTGTACTCCTACAGCTCCATTGCTCTGGCAAGGGCTTTATTGGAACCTGAATCAAATCCTTGTCAATCTTGACTTTTCATTCTTGGTTTTTGAGCACTAAAAGTAGGCCTATGGTTTTGGTCTAACCCATTTGTGTTCTTTCCTATGATCTTTGAGTAGATGATATCAATTTTAGATCTTTTAGGCAGGCCAGTATTTGGAGAATTCATATTGCTAAAGAAAACACATCATTTTTACCCTGAATAAGACATGTGTCATTACCTACCTTTATAGCATCCTTTATAAGTTGTCTTCAGAATCCCTCCAAAAATGAGCATGTAGTCCCTACCTACACTGGTTAATCATTTTATTTCAGAATGCCCAATAAAAAAAATGAAATCGAGAATGGTGGCAATTTTCCAGGCAACTCACATGAAATTAAATAAGAAAAAACCATCACAATTTCTCCTTGAAATATCCAAATAATGGAGACAAATCTGCCCCACATGACGAGCCCTATAGTCATTTCCTTGACATTGTTGCTAAGAACTGATGTTTCTTTGTCTCTTTCATCAACATATGACAGAAGGGTGCTGTCAGAATGCTCATAAAAGATAACCACACCTGATATTTGTCCCATCTTTTTAACTTTGCAATATGATTTTGCAGCTATTTTCTCTTGCCCTTCTCATAATGCCTTTAAATGGTTACAACCATTTTATATGACAATCTTAGGCCCTGAGAAGTCAGTTGTAGTTCAGTCTGTTGCTTTCACTGAGTCTAAGCCACCAATGTGAAACATTCACCCAACTATCCGGAAGGTGACTGTATACATTTATGGTGTTGTGTCATCTACGGATATTTTCCCACTTGTAATTGCGTTTCATCCTCATCTATGGAATCATTAAACAGGAAGCTGGAATCCAGTGTTACAGATCGAACAACTGAGGCTGAGAGACACAGTAAAAGAACTAAATGGGAACAGAACGCTTCTTAATCCCAACCTTTCCCATTGTGTTGGAATCACTGGTCTAGTTTATTGACATGATTGTTATGCTAGGGAAGGGCCAATGAAGTTGGTTCTTATTTTATACCTGTTTCTTCTGACCCTTCTGTGTCCTTGCAGGCAGCACCTCAATTTACTTTCAAGATTCAGGTAACCAATTTTCTTGCTGTTTGCTTAAGAGCACTCATTTTGAAGTACATGAAACTGGCTTAGACCTCTAGACAGATCCCCAGGGGATGACTTATGTGTGCAGTGGTGAAAGTCGATTTAACAAAACCATTAATTTGAGTTTCTGGGAATAAACAGTAGCTGTCACCCACCATCAGAAAATACACAGTGCTTTGTAATCCAAATTGCAAAGTGCCTGAGAAGATGACTGAATCAAGGAAAATAACTTTGGTCGTTGTTCAAGTCTGTGTATTGTTTTAACTTTCTGGCCAGGATGGTTCATTTCAGTGTGGTTTTCAGAAAACTAGATATTGGGTTGTGCCTGCCACATTTCATCAGTCATGCTGCATTACGTGCATTAGGAGGCCCTATGAATTCTTTTGGTCTCAGATTTACTGCAAGATGAGGCAGAAATCCATTTATGAATCCAAGGAAAGAGACTGTTAAAGACAGTCCCCCTTCACCAGGGGAGACAGCACTTGCTTTTCTCTCACCATTCTTTTGCAACAATCCTCCTGCCAAACCTGGTCCCTCCCCCACAGTAAAAAGACTTACAACTCAAGTAAACCTAAACTCGAATAGTGAAAAATATTTCTCAAAGATGCTTGGCTGATTTTAAAATTGTCTTTGTTTTTTTCTTAAACAATTCACTGTAGGCAGCATTACTATGATAAGCATAAAAAACAGCTTCAACACCAATGATCTGATGAACCCGCCAGGGAACACCTACTGATATTCTAAGATGCCTGGAGTGTATGCTTCTGTATGAGGCATGTTCATTGACTTTCTATTTTGAAATTATTTAAAAATATTTAATATAGAATGTTTCAAATGTACAGAAAAAAAGCACCATATCTGACACCATCAACCAGACAAATCTAACAATGTGAACATTTTGCCATATTTTCTTCAGATTGCTTGTTTTTTATATAAACAACACAATCGTGTGTATATATGTATATATACACATGTATACACGTATGTATGTATAACACATATATGCACATATACATACATATTCATGTACATATACACATATAGATATATGATTTTATTAAATATATGTAAATGTAATTGTCCAGAGATCACGCTCAATAAAGTGGTTATTATCAGACATACTGTATTGGGATGTGAAGCTTTCTGTTTATAATTGGAGCCCTAAACTTATAATATAGTATGTCTGCTAATAATACTTTAAGAAAGAAAATCTCTTGTCAAACTCTCTAAATCTTTATATGTCTAAAAACATTTATTGTGGCCCCCTCTTTGAATAAAAATTTAGAGGCCGGTCGCAGTGGCTCACGCCTGTAATCCCAGTGCTTTGGGAGGCCGAGGCGGGCAGCTCACAAGGTCAGGAGATAGAGACCATCCTGGCTAACACAGTGAAACCCCATCTCTACTAAAAATCCACACACACACA